>NC_069781.1:159109686-159412717 GCF_027406575.1 Nycticebus coucang
TTTAATAACTACTTCACATCAATAGTTTTATTTAATATTTTAAAAAGTCCATATGTCTGCAATTTGTCTATGATCACTTTCTAGACATGAAATTGCTAGCTCACATGTTATACAGCTTTGATGGAAGGTTTTATTATATGATGTCACTCAACTCACACCTTCTACAAACACAAATAATCTATTACCTATAGCAATAGCAATCTATTACCTTTATGGCAATAAACGTGAAGTTTTTTTTTTTTTTTTTTTTTTTTGTAGAGACAGAGTACTGCCCTTGGTAGAGTGCCGTGGCATCACATGGCTCACAGCAACCTCCAGCTCTTGGGCTTACATGATTCTCTTGCCTCAGCCTCCCGAGCAGCTGAGACTACAGGCGCCCGCCACAACGCCCGGCTATTTTTTTGTTGCAGTTTGGCCAGGGCTGGGCTTGAACCCGCCACCCTCAGCATATGGGGCCGGCGCCCTTCTCACTGAGCCACAGGCGCCACCCCAGCATGTGAAGTTTTTAAACAATTTATATTAAAAATGAAAGGAAGATTCAAGGTCATCCTAAGATAATGTAACTTATGAATTCTGATGTGTGTTGTGTGGGTGAGACAGAGATTATGCACAATTGTGTCACACATGTAACTGTAATTTACACTACTATATATAAACCTTTGGAATTCTGATCTAAGCAGCAGTTTGGGGACTATATTATTCAAAGAATCCTTATAACCTTTATTCATGTAGAAGAGTATGGACATTTTCAGATATCTAGTGATGGAAATAATGGGAGTAATGAGAGGAATATTAGAGTTTTTGAAAAATATTTATAATAACAAGAAAAAAAAATCACCAATATTCTTACTGCTTAGCAGAACCTACTATTGCTACAATTCAAAAAGTTTTCTTAGATAATTAGTATAAATATAAATAGGATGTGTATTTATTTGTTATATTCATATTACTATGAGATTATTTACATTTAAACATTTGTATTATTTTTTTTTTCATTTAATAAACTATAATAAACAAGTTTCCATGACATTGAATATTTTCTTAAAACCATTATTATCAGGGATGGTCAATGTTAAAAAACCTGAAGTAACAATTTATATAAAATTTGTATATTAATCTCTACATTTAAACTCATTCTATAATTAGTACTATAAAATTCCTTACATATAATGATATGTGTGCATATAAAGTCTATTTTATTAACATCAATTTGTGAAATCAGTATGTCATAAGGCATGGATTTTTTTTTTTTTTTGAGACAGAGTCTCACTATGTCACTCTGGGTAGAGTGCCATGGTGTCACAGCTCAAAGCAACCTCAAACTCTTGGGCTTATGCTATTTTCTTGCCTCAGCCTCCCAATAGCTCGGACTACAGGTGCCCACCATAACACCTGGCTATTTTTTGTTGCAGTTGTCATTGTTGTTTAGCTGGCCTGGGCCAGGTTTGAATCTGCCAGCCTCGGTGTATGTGGCTGGCACCGTAACCACTATGCTACAGGTGCTGATCCAGCATGGATATTTTTTGACGTTTGTAGTACAGAGCATGTTGATATATTTAAAAAGGAGGGACAGGTGTATTTTTGTTCCCTTTTGATTATTTCTACCTTTATTTTCAAACAATTTTTAAAAGTTTTTTTTTTTTTTTTTTAGTTTTTCAAAATCATGCCTTGTCTTTGAATAAAATATATTCTATTTTGCAGTTGTTATATTCAGGAATCTGACTTTTTATTTATCCCACATGTATGCACCCCATCCACATGTGGCAGCAAGTTAGTTCTAAGAAAATATGATTCAGTTAAAGCTCAGGTTCACTACTGAATCTGAAGCTCAATCTCTCTGTCTTTTTGGTTATTGATTCTTCAGAATAATAGCAGTGTCCTTCTATCTCCAGTCACTTAGGGTTGCATTTTCATCTTGTCTGCCACCAGTCATCCTCTGTATCTCTTCCTGTTCCAGCTCCCTCCACATTCATAGAGTGTTATTAGTGGATATGTGAATAGCTTTCCCAATTCTTTTGTAAGTAGGGTGACTCACTATTATACTGGAAGAAGGGGGCTTTGGAGGATTTGTTTGTTCTCTTCCTGATGATATCTATCAGGTTTTGTTTTGTTTAGAAAATCCTGCAGGTATATATACATATATATATATATATATATATATATATATATATATATATATACACACACACAGTCCTCTCATGAACCCAAAAGGACACAAAGATCATTTTTTTCTGAATTATACTCATATTTCTCTGGAGTTGTGTTTATCTTTAAATAAAGAGTCAGCTAAGATTAATTACACAGGTAAATGGGTATGTTTTACATGTGATAACAATAGTTCAGCAGTTTAAGCCTGTTAAGAAAGAGATATTTGTGGTTCTGTTAGTCTTTTCCTTAGAGTCTGAAAATGACTGTTGGCACTCCAGTCATCATACTTTAGTTCCAGACATGAAGGTTAAAAAAGGAAAAAAAGAAAGAAAGAAAAAGAAAAGAGGAGCAAAAAGATAACTCTATTACTGGTAGCTGATTTAACTTTCATTAAAGATCTTCTTTATAATTTCCCTTCAATTTCTTCCTAAACGCTATCAGTGAACCCTATTTGCAACAGAGGCTTGGAAATACAGTTTTTAGAATTACATCAATACAGTCATTTTTAATAAAAGGAAAATAAATATTTTCTAGGAAACTAGTAACTTCTGCCACCATAACTCAGGCCCTTATCCCATATCAGTTAACTATTACATGCTTTTATATTCTGGAAAATACATTGCCTTAAACATGCAAAAATGGAATTCTACCTATTCAGGTAAAGCTGTGGTAGTTCTGGACTTTATCTCATTGCTTTGTTATTACTCAACTCACCAGGAAAAGGTGGATATTTCACTTCTGTATTACATCATGAAAAAGATACAGGAAACATATTTAAGTTCTATTTCAGTTTTTCTCCCTAAGGGAAATATCTGTCAATATTTTTTTTTCCAAGCCAGATTTTGTTTTCCACTTCAAGTGATAGAAATTTAAATAGAGGGATCTATTGGCAGGATGATGATATAGCTCAAATAACTGCAGGAAGAATTAAAGATAGTTACAGAAAATTTAAAGAGTAGTGTGCATCTCTGTATTCTTATCTTGTCTCTGCTTCTCTTTGAGTGTTGGGCCAGCTCTTTTCTGTGGCAACAGACTTCCTCCTCTTGACTGATCATGCTATAAGATAGTCAGACTATTCTTGAATCTTACTTCATCTCTCTGACCAAGAATATAAGAGCTCCAACACAGAATCCATCCATCACCTAAATCTTAGAAAAAGATTACAACTGGCCAAGCTTAAGTCACATCTTCATCCTTGGTCCAAGTACTATAATCAGAACATAGGTCGCTGTGATTGATTCGGGCTAAGAAAATTTGACACACATTGTGATCAGAGGATTAGGATGCATTGCCAAAAGAGATTTAGAGGCTGGGTGTTGTGGCTTGCACTTCTAATCTGAACG
The DNA here is from genome assembly GCF_027406575.1 of Nycticebus coucang. Classification (NCBI taxonomy): domain Eukaryota; kingdom Metazoa; phylum Chordata; class Mammalia; order Primates; family Lorisidae; genus Nycticebus; species Nycticebus coucang. Next base: position 159,113,178 of record NC_069781.1, read on the forward strand.
TTTTGGGATGCTGAGTCAGGAGAAGCAGTTGTGAACAGGAGTCTAGACGGCTCTAGACAATACAAAACTTTAAAAAAGTTTTATACAGCTATTCAGCTATTTATACAGCTATTCCTATAGTCCCAGCTATTCAGGAAGCTGATGCAGGGGGGATCACTTGAGCTCAGAAATTAGAGGTTACGATGAGTTAGGACCAATCAGGGCACTCCAGTCTGGGCAGCAGGGACAGAATGGGATCATTTAATCACTTTATTAAAAAAAAGTGTATTATTTTCTTATTGGTTTATAATATGGTTCATTTGCTTGACTCAACTCAAAAAACAAACAAACAAAAAACAATACCAGGTGGTTCCAAATATCTGGCATGATGGTAAAATCAAAAGCCTTGTAGGTCTAATATTCCCAAAATAAGAGAATAGTCAGAAGGAGCAGAAAATGGAGCGCAACACTTAAACAGATTTTGTATTCATCATCTGATTCATGCAAAATGCACAGGCTGTATTTAAAACCTTGGGCTTTTAGGACAAAGCATGTTTTTTATGGCCTGCCAAATTAACCAATTTAATCGTTGTAATTTTTGGAAATAAAGGCAGGCAAACAACAACAACAAAATAGCTGTAAAAATCACTCCTGCCTGAGATGGTGATAAATACACCTATTGTCATTGAGTCAGGAGGACAGGAAACCCCGACAGAGAAGCTCCATTATTCCAGATGTTAAAGATCTATAGAGAGGTTACAGGAGCAGCACATCCTTCTCTGAATTAGCTTTGCCAACCAGATGGCTAGAGAGCTAAAGGAAAAAAAAAATGGAATGCCTGAGCAACCCAAGAGATTTTCCAGTCAGAGGATTGTGGAGGACGCTTGCTGATACAGATCGCTACATGGGATAAAACTGATTTTATGTTTCTATTTACACATTAATTGTAATTCAACTATGGTATAATTAAGGAGGCTCAATACCAGGTTGTATAAAAACACCAATTGCATAAACAATGAGTGTTGGGCTTTTGAGGACTGTTCTGAAGTTTACTTAAAATGCTATCATCGTTTTTGTCTTGATTTTATTCATGCATAGTTTCCATTTTAATGATTGATTTATTATTACTTATAAATTGAAATGAAGCTACTTTTGTCAGTAATACTCTTTCATTCCATTATAATTTCTCATGGAAGAAAAATTCTTGAGGGCTTTAGACATCACAGTAATTTTTTTTTTTTTTTTTTTTCAAACAAGGGAACAGATTAAACAAAATCTCTATCACAGGAGGTTGGGAATTATTTGTTTTGTGGCATGCAAATTAGAATAGTATCATGTTAAATTGATATGTTACATTCTTTAGGGGCTCAAAAAGACAAAATTAAAATATTTGGTACCACAAACATTAAAACAACTGCACAATGGAATTTGAACTAAACCATTACATAAATATAACACACAAATTCTGAATAACTATCAAATTATTTATTGGTCATTTCAAATTGACTTTATTTGTTGTTAAAAAGAGTCCCTGTACCTGGAGAAAAGGGACTTGGTTTTAAACCACCGAATTTGGCAAACATTTGAAATGTTAAACTGTATATTTTATAAAATATACAAAAGATGAGAGAAGTCACAGCATGATATAATATGAATACAGAGATGAAGGAGGTGATGGTTGTTTATTTTCTTGTTGATTTTGAGAAATTAGGAACTAGGAAGTCTGAAGTTAATATCCAAGGAAGGGAAGAATGAAAGAACTCTATCTATATTTTTGGTTTTGATCATTTTGTATTCCAGAAACTTCACCCTGGGTGGACAGTGGTTGTGGCAGTTGGGTGGAGAGGGGTAAGCTGACCTAGGTTCTTTTCTCTACCACTTTGCCCAGCACACACCCAGTCCCAGGAATGTGCAACAGTGCACGAAGCTGACCTCTCACTTTCTAGCAACAGTACCAGGCGAAATAAAAGTCCAGGAGACCACATGTGTATGGAAGATTATAAACAGAATGGAGGTGAAGGAAGAAATTTTTGTAATTTACATATAAGGCCATGGGCTCACCTCCCAGCTGCACATGTGTGAAACTGGATTAAAAATAACAAAGGCAATATAGTGTTTGTGTTTTCTGCTAAAACATTTTCATGTAGAGTTTGCCAGTCAAGTGGCACTTCCGTTTTCTTACTTTAAATATTCATATGCAGTGTTCATTTTAATATTTGTAAATTATTTATATATTAAATAATATAATAAATGATTAATTTCTCAAACATTTATATATTACCATTTTTATTTCCATATTAGATGATATTTGAATGTTTAAATAAATACATTTTCTTGGAATCATGATTTTTCTATAAGAAAATGAAATATAGGAGAATCCATGGTCTCTGAGCTTCCTGGCATTCTGATACTGCCTGCATTCCTAATAAAATACATCTATATCTGCATATAGTTATAGGTGTATCAAAAACAGGGAGAATAATTTATGTGATTTAATATAAAAATTTGTAGATTTAGTTGCTAAAGACTAGTTAATATGTCTTTGAAAAATATATCTATGGATTATCTTCAAAATAAAGTTGAATATTAGTGGTTTCATGCCCATCTAAATTTTGATCTGGATTTTAAACATTGAAGTCTAGTACCCTAAATTTAATGATGATGCCTGTAAGTATAAAATAAATACTTTTTTATGTTAATGAAGTATTTTTGTGATATAAATCCCAAGTTTCAAAATTGAAAATAAAATAACAAAGACTTTGAAAAGTGAAGATTTAACAGGATAGAGTTTCACACTGCAATATTCAAAATGTCCAGGATATAATCCAAAATTATTTGACATACAAAATCCAGGAAAACATATAGAAGTCTTATTAATGAGTTTGTTTGAGTTGTTTAATAAGTGGAAAAATTGTTCATATATGTACATATTAATATACATTTATATTTGTATCATGTATGTGCATATATTGCAAATTACTCATAGTGTTAATTATATATGACAATTTATATATTATTACCAGATAATTCATTTAAAATATTAAATATACCTTCAGTGTATGTGGGAATGATACCTAAATTATTACTTTAAGTGTTTATTGAAAACAATCATTGTTCTCTAAACATCCAGTACTTTCTATCTCATTTTAATTTAATCAATTCTACAAAGGTATATTAGGTAGCAATACATGTGCAGACTTTCTCTCTTTTTTCTGTTTTTCTGTAAAACTTTTTATTGAACTGGTAAGTAAAGCCTATAAATTGTGTTAAACATTTGTATAAAACATGTTGCAATATATGCAAAAATTAATGCAATAGTAAATGAAGTCTTATAATGAAAAGCAAAAGTCTTCTTGTCTATTCCATCTTATATCTACTATTAATCTTTATTCAGAACGTTTTTCCAAGTATTGTTTGTAGTCTTTGAATTCATAAACGAGATGTTTCTACTGCCATTATTTTAGATATAATTTAGGTATTGTCTGTTGGTTATGCTAGGTAATATTTAACTTTAATACTGTTCATACAAATTTCCCTATTCTACCAATGCAGTGTATTACTAACTTCAATCAATCTATTAATATTGTTCAAACTTTCAAAGCCTTTGTCACACATTTTTCTTGTCTTATTAACTCTTGAGGGCCTGCCTTTTTTTGCCAGACTTATTGATGAAAACAGTAGCATCTCTATTCTTTACCTCAGTTCTTCTTTTACCTCCTAAATGGAGTTGTTTGTAATGACTTCTTTTAGTTGCCAGGTTTAACAATTGTGGCTATAAGAAAGAACATATCAAGTTTTTGTGTTTTGTCTACATGTCTTTTTTCTTGCAAGTTTACAATGAATATACAACAATTGATCTGGAATCCACATGAAAGCTGATAAAAATTTCATTGCCTCAATCCTTGGTCAGGAAGGAAAACAACGCAAAATAAGACAAAACTATTCCTGTCCTTTAAAGGAAACCTAAATGCTGTTGTATAATGTCAGTAGACTTATTGTTAGACCTAGAGTTTGCATTATTAGCCAGAGCCCTAAATGATTCTATTGAAAAAAATCTATAGGTGCTTCTAGTAAAAGTAATAGTTTGGGACTTTGCTATTAATAGTGTGTTTCTCATAAGGTCTCCAGATAAAATATAGGATGCTCAGTTAAATTTTTGGACAACTAGTGGCTTATATTTTAGTGTAAGTCTGTCCCTTCCAATATTCAGGGAATACTTATACCAAAATATTTATTTGAAATTGAAATTTAACTAGGAGTTCTACACTGTGTCTGGTAAATCTGGCAATGCTAGTCTTCAGACCAGCAGCATCAACATCACGTAGGGATTTATTACAAATGTGATCTTTTAGTCTCACTTCAAATTTATTGAATCGAAATTTGCTGGTTTAACAAGCTATCTCCACACTTCTGTAGATTATGCCTCCAAGAAGTTCACTAGGTTTCTTGATGAAAGCCAAGGATTCACTCTTGTGGCTCTGTTGAGGAGAGGGAAAGAGTAACACTCTTGTTCTTAGGAAATGTTCCCAAAGCATTTGCCATAACAACAGCATACTCTTTGGGGTCAAATAATTTACTAGAGTCTTATCCCTTGGAGGATAAGGGCATTTTCTCAAGTTCAGATTCTTCTAGCTTTTTTGACTCACCTGAAAAATATGCTAAGGAACATTTATAAGAGTCACAGCCCAGAAATCTGAGACCATTAAAAAGACTGAGATTTAATCATAAGATTCTACATGTACAACACTTGTCTTCAACAGTACCTTATGACCATTCCAGCAGGCTCCATTTTGACAATAGTGGCTTATAGCTAAAAGATCTGCAAGATACTACATCTAAGGAGAAGCTTATAAGGAAGCCCAAAGTCAACAACGGAGAAGATAAGAATACTAGAGGAATTTGAAGCCTCTGGCTTCTGCAGTTGCAAGCAAATATTAAACACAGCATTGACACTTAGCAATCTCAACATGAAACCCCACAATAAAGGCTTATCTGCTTGGTTCTTATTCACCAATGCATCATGTCCAGCAATTAACAAAAAAGTACAAGGCAGATCAAGAGGAAAGAAAAAAGAAAAACCTACATTCTCAAGAAACAAGACCAGCATTAAAACTGTATAAGATCTAGAAACCTAGTAAAAATCTGCCAGTGGTACAGATTTTGTAATTATTGGACAGGAACTTTGAAATAACTACTTATGATTAATACTCTAAGAAACATAATAGAAAAAGTAGACACATTTTCATCACAATGGTTAACATAGCCTTCCTGGCATTATCTCAGTTACTCTGCCAAGACATTTACATTCTACATTTACCAAATTTCATGTCAAATGGTCTACGAATTGAGTGTATGATGCCCCATGATCATCTCAATGTACACAGCTATGATTTAATAAAAAAAAAAGAAAAAGTAGACAACATCAAAGAATTAAAAGGCAATGTAAACAGAAATAGAAGCCCCATGAAGGAATCAAAAAGAAACATTGAACAAGATGTCTAGATGGTCTGTATGCACATGTAGTTTGAAAAGCACCAGTCTGGAGTATGGTTAGCAAGTAAGCTACACACAAGCTGTAATATACTATTTCATTTAATCTCCCTTTGGACACACATACCCATTGGACTTATCCCAAGTGTCCTATTTAGAACCGTCTTTTATCTTCTCAACCCAGAAGCCACCACTTACTAGATATTTTCCAACTTGAATAAAATAAAGAAGCATAGAATTTTTTGCCTGGATGATGCCCATAGAAATTTTTTATCTAAGATTCTCATCCTAAATGTAGACACTGAAACTTAGGATCACCTCTTGTGCTCTCTAATGGTATTAGCAAACATAGTTGGGATTTTCCTGTGTAGGGGATGTTCTCGTTTCTGTACAATATAAATGGAAAATAAAGCTGGGTTATAGCACTATTGAAACCTCTTTCCCCTGTTTATCATTTACAACAACTTGAGTTCTGTAAGCATAACAAATTTCTAATATCCTAACTAAAAATAAAGAGTCTAAAATGGTATTCATGTCTAGAAAATAGAAGGCAAATCAAATCTGGTAAGTTTTCATCAGCCTGACAGTTTAATCTTCTTCCTTTCTTTCTCGTCATCACCATCATTGCTATGACTGGGCCTTAAAAGTTAAAAAGTTAGTCAAAACTTATAGTCACAATTGACTCTCACAAAACTATAAAGTTTAGAAACCCAGTAATCATCAATCCTAGATTTTATGGGAGAAAACTGAAATTCTGAAAGCTACAGTAACTTAGTACAGATTATGTGGGGCCAACTGAATCCTTTTGAATTAGTGAATGAATAAACAAATCAATGCACTATTTTTTTTTTTTTTTTTTTGTAGAAACAGAGTTTCACTTTATTGCCCTCAGTAGAGTGCCATGGCGTCACACAGCTCACAGCAACCTCCAACTCCTGGGCTTAGGCGATTCTCCTGCCTCAGCCTCCCGAGTAGCTGGGACTACAGGCGCCTGCCACAACGCCCGGCTATTAATGCACTCTTTTTTTGGCTTAAAGTGTGTTCCGATATAAACTAGAATATTTTAAAATACACTTTGAGTAGCAATATTAGTTGAGGAACTTAAAAACACCCCTAGAAGAATCCAAGTCTTTGCACACTTGTTTTTTCTACAGTAGGTTATTCCCCTTAAGCTACCAGCATAATTTCTAGTAATTGAGGAAAAAATAAAGTCAAAAAAGTTATAGCTAAAACATAAAAATACAAAAAAAAAAATTTTAATCTAGCAGCATCTAAAAGGTATTGTGCAAGAAGCATATTTTACCATGAGGCATCTCTTTAGAAAATGCTACAATAAGCCCAATTTTCTTTCAGGGGAATTTTCACTGTTTTAAATTTCATTTTCTTTTATTTTGTCTAATATTTTTATAATGCAGCTCAGGAGATTGGTGACAAAAACAACATAATGAATTTTCAGGCTGCATAATTTATGACTTCATACTCACAGCAACAGTTTTAACCTCCACTCATATTTACATTTGCCCTCTATTTCCCAGATTCAAATGGTCTTTCTAAGGAGATTGGTTTCATGCAGAGACAGGATAGTAATCAGAAATTTCTATCTTACTCACAATAAATCAGAGTGATTTCTGTCCGCATTTGTGACCGCCATTGAAACAAAATGCACCTCTGACTGGGAGATGCACATGGGCTATTAACTGCTCGAGCTTTGATTTCCATTAAGGTACCTTTTCAGATTTGTTAATGCTTCCAAAATGGGGTGTGGCTTTCTGGCATATTAGAAAAATTTAAGTAACAACTGAACTCCTTGCCAGCTCATAAAAAATACGTTAAATATTGTAATTACAGCAAACCTTTGTGAGGCAGAAAAGGAAAGATAGAAAAAAATGAAATACGTGTCTTATTGATATTTTAAAAAGTGAGTTGCACACAGGGACACCTTTTACATTCAGACTCTTTTATTGAAGCAAATCAGAATAGAAAGCTCCCCTCCTCCCCCCATCATGTTAAATAGACTGGAGTCATGTGAGGGGATTGCAGCAGAAATGCTATCAATAGTAGCAAAAGACGCATAAATTACCTGAAAATTTGAGTCAGAAGAAATTGACATTCAGAAGACCCAGGCAGCCCAGACAGTCCATTATCCATTTAACCACATAACTGACTCAGACACAACTGTCTGATCATTGCTGGTCCAGATGCTTTAGCTAGGAAACTGCAACAGCTAGGCATCTGGATGTAGCAATTGCTACAGTGAGGATGAGATAATTTCAAAAGAACCTTAAAAAGACAGGAATATTTGATTTTGCAGAAAGAACCTGTGACAAGTTACAAAAGCAGCACTTACCATGGGGTGAAGTGAGGGGCAAACCATACATTGTTATGCCTTAAGAGACAATTAAGGTGTGCTCACAGAATTAAACACACCTATCGTTTCTTAATAACATTTAGTAAGTAAAATAAGGAAGATGCTCATGAGGCTCATCCTATACTATTTTTGTCGCTAGAAGTTGGCCTAACTCTTCTTAATTCTAAGAATCTGGTACTTTTTTTTGATTCCTAATAGTGCAAATTTTGAATATGTAATATTGTGGACTAAGATTTGAAAAAAAAAATCATGTGATGGAGGGTTAGAAGAAAACTTAGAGGGTATATGTCTATTAGTCCATGTTAGGACAAAATATTAGTGAGTTAACCAATAGTGAGATAAAAATAAGTCCAAGCAGCTAGCTGGAGTTTCACAGAAGACAAAACCAAGGCCACACTTTGCAACAGTGATATAGGCATAGTCACTCCAGCAAGTAGAATTAAATGCAGCTGTATCATCATTTGAACTGTCATTTTTCATCATGACAGACACAGCTTTGCTTTTTTACTTATAACATCTAAGACAATATTGTTGACACCAGACAGATTTATTAGGGCTTTTCCTAGAAGACAGCATAGGAAGTGCTAGACAGTTACCCAGGACAGTTAAGGGGACCTTCGTCAGAGCAGGTATGTTAAGACCATAGCAAAATTGGAAAGTAAAAGCCACAAAGATGGTGCTGAATAGTCTGACAGTCAATCACTTATTTATTCTAAAGATATTTATTGAGCATCCATGGAAGTGGATAAAAGTTAACCAGAGAAATTTTCTCAAGATGATTATTTGGTGACTGGTGTGGGGTGATTGTTAAAACCTCTATTCCTGGGCTCTAACTCCACCCTAAGGGATCTATTTCTGTGCAGCTTGGGTCTCTCAACCTGCAGATAATCAAGCTTTCCAGACTATATTAGTCAAATTAAAATTTGAGAAGCACTGATCTAATGATGTTCAGATTGCTAGATTGGCAATTTCAATGCAACATCATGACACAGAGAGCTTTTGCCTCTTTTCATTATGAACTCTATTTTATAGTGTTTTAAATTATACTAATGAATTATATTTTATTTATTATTGAAACAAGTTCTGTTTTTCTAGTAAAATAGTTTATATATATAATCTCCTTTAAAGTTTTACTTAAAACTCACTTCATTCAAAAGAGACAATAACTTATTGTTACAAATGATTGAAATTATGTAACCTCAATTGTGTTCTGCAGAATCTCAGTTCTCCTGAAGTTCCCACTTGTCACCTTCCATTTAATTCCCACCTCTTTCCTAGATTTGAGGCTTGAACAATATAGCACAGATATATTTTTGAAGCGGCTTTAATTCCCCAGGGGGTCCTCCTCATAAAATATTTGCCAAGGCTGATTTCTTCAAGAGTTTTCCCTGCACTTTCTTCTAGTATTTTTAGGTTTCATGTCTTAAGTTTAAATCTTTAATCCAGTGAGGGTCTATCTTAGTTAATGGTGAAAGAGGTGGGTCCAGTTTCAGTATTCTACAGGTCGCCAGCCAGTTCACACAGCACCATTTGTTAAATAGGGAATCTTTTCCCCACTGAATGTTTATAATTGGCTTGTCAAAGATCAAATAATGATAAGTAGCTGGGTTCATCTCTTGGTTCTCTATTCTGTTCATACATCTACCTCTCTGTTTTTGTGCCAGTACCATGCTGTTTTGATCACTATCAATTTATAGTGTAGTCTGGGGTCTGGTACTGTGATTCCTCCTGCTTTGTTTTTATTTCTGAGTAATGTATTTGCTATTCGAGGTTTCTTATGATTCCATATAAAACAAAGTATTAATTTTTTGAGATTTTTCAATTATGACAGTGGAGCTTTAATAGGGATTGCATTAAAATTGTATATTGCTTTGGGTAGTATGGACATTTTAACAATCTTGATTCTTTCCACCTGTGAACATGGTATGTTTTTCCATTTGTTAACATTTTCAGCTATTTCTTTTCTTAGAGTCTCATAGTTCTCTTTATAGAGATCTTTCACATCCTTTGTTAGATAAACTCCCAAATATTTCATCTTCTTTGGCATTACTGTGAACTAAATAGAGTCCTTGACTCTTTTTTCAGCTTGAATATTGTTGGTATATATAAAGGCTTTCAATTTATGAATGTTGATTTTGTACCCTGAGATGCTGCTGTATTCCTTGATCACTTCTAAGAGTTTTGTAGTAGAATCACTGGTGTTTTCCAGATACACAATCATATCATCTGTCAAGAGTGAAAGTTTGATCTCTTCTAACCCTATATGGATACCCTTGATCACCTTTTCTTCCGTAATTGTGATGGCTAAAACTTCCATTACAATGTTAAAGAGCAATGGAGACAATGGGCAACTTTGTCTGGTTCCTGATCTGAGTATTGAAATGATTTCAATTTCACTCCATTCAATACGATATTGGCTGTGGGTTTATTGTAGATGGCCTCTATCAGTTTAAGAAATGTCCCTTCTATACCAATTTCCTTAAGTGTTCTGATCATGAAGGGATGCTAGATATTATCAAAAGCTTTTTCTGCATCAGTTGAGAGAATCATCTGGTCTTTGTTTTTTAATTTGTTTATGTGCTAAATTATATTTATAGATTTACGTATTTTGAACCAGCCTTGAGACCCTGGGATAAATCCCACTTGGTCATGGTGTGTAATTTGTTTGATGTGTTGGTGGATTCTGTTTGTTAGGATCTTGTTGAATATTTTTGCATCAATATTCATTAGTGATATTGATCTATAATTTTCTTTCCTTGTTGGGTCTTTTCCTGATTTGGGGATCAGGATGATATTTGCTTCATAGAATGTGTTGGGTAATATTCCTTCTTTTTCTATATTTTGGAAATGGTTGAGTAAATAGATACTAGTTCCTCTTTAAAGGTGGCGTAGAATTCTGACTTGAAGCCATCTGGTCCCGGGCTTTTCTTTTTAGGGAGATTTTGTATAGTTGATGCTATTTCAGAACTTGATATAGGCCTATTCAACATTTCCACTTGATTCTGGCTAAGTCTTGGAAGGTAATGTGCCTCCAAGTATTGGTCAATTTCCTTCAGATTTTCACATTTCTGAGAATAAAGTTTCTTGTAATATTCATTAAGGATTTTTTGAATTTCTGAAGAGTCTGTTGTTATAGTCTTTGTCATTTCTGATTGATGAAATTAGAGATTTTACTCTTTTTTCCCTGGTTAGGTTAGCTAAAGGTTTATCTATTTTATGAATCTTTTCAAAAGACCAACTTTTTGATTTATTCATATGTTATATAATTCTTTTGTTTTCAATTTTATTTAATTCTGCTCTAATTTTGGTTATTTCTTTTCTTCTACTGGGTTTGGGGTTGGAATGTTCTTCCTTTTCCAGTTGCTTGAGATGTCCGTTAAGTTGTTAACTTCCTCTCTTTTCATTCTCTTGAGGAAGGCTTGCAATTCTAGAAATTTTCCTCTTAGAACTGCCTTCACAGTATCCCAGAGGATCTGATAATTTGTGCCTTCATTGTTGTTTTGTTCCAAAAATTTGGCAGTTTCCTTCTTAATTTCATCTATAACCCAGCTATCATTCAGCATAAGGTTATTTAACTTCCATATTTTTGTATGAGTATGCAGATTCCTGTTGTTACTCAGTTCAACATTTATTCCATGGTGGTCTGAGAAGATGCAAGGAATAATTTCTATTCCTTTAAATTTACTGAGGTTAGACTTGTAAGATGTGATCAATTTTCGAGTATGTTCTATGGGCCAATGAGAAGAATGTATATTTAGTTTTGTTGGGATGAAATGTTCTGTAGATATCTGTTAAACCAAATGTTGGATGGTTAGGTTTTAATCTAAAATTTCTTTGCTCAGCTTCTTATTGGAGGATCTATCCAACACTGCCAAAGGAGTGTTAAAATCTCTGACTATTATGGAACTGGACTGGAACTGGAGGAAATCAAGTTGCTCATGTCTGTTAAAGTTTCTCTTATAAATTGAAGTGCATTCTGGTTGGGTGCATAAATATTAATAATATAAATCTCATCATTTTGAGTATTACCCTTAAGAAATATCAAGTATACATTCTTATCCTTCCTTACTTTTGTTGGTTTTAAGCCTACTGTATCTGTAAATAGAATTGCAACACCTGCTTTTTTCTGATTTTCATTTGCCTTCAATACAGATGACCAGCCCTTCACCCTGAGTCTATATTTATCTTTTAAGGTAAAATGAGATTCTAGTATGCAGCAGATATCTGGCCTCAGTTTTTGTATCCAGTCAGCCAACCTGTGCCTCTTTAGAGGACAGTTTAAGGCGTTCACATTAATGGAGAATATTGATAAATCTTGTAAAATTTGGGGAATCAAGCTTTTATTTTTTTCTTTTTCTTTTATTATTAAATCATAGCTGTGTTCATTAATACGATTGTGGGGCACCATACACTGGTTTTATAGACCATTTGACCCATTTTCATCAGACTGGTAAACTTAGCATTCCTGGCATTTTCTTAGTTATTGTGTTAAGACATTTACATTCTACATTTTCTAAGTTCCACATATACCCTTGTAAGATGCGCCACAGGTGTAATCCCACCAATCACACTCCCTCTGCCCACCTCCCCACTCCCTCCCCTCCCTTTCCCTCTTCCCCCTATTCTTAGGTTATAACTGGGTTATAGCTTTCATGTGAAAGCCATAAATTAGTTTCCTAGTAGGGCTGAGCAAGAAAAGAACAAGTGATCCCATCGCAGGCTGGGCAAGGTATCGAGCTTTTCAAAATTTCAAAAATTTTTAATCCTTTCACCACTGTGGAAGTTAGAGTTTGATCAAAAGTTTCTGAATGAGTTTAGTTTTGTGGTAGAGGATTGTGCTGGTCATTATGGAGGATAGGTCTGAGAATATCCTGAAAAGCTGGTTTAGTTATGGCAAATTTATTAAACTTGTGAATGTCATTAAAGTATTTAATTTCTTCATCATAAATGAAACTCAGTTTAGCTGGATACAGGATCGGGGTTGAAAATTATTTTGTTTTAGGAGATTAAAAGTTGATGACCGTCCTCTTCTAGCTTGAAAGGTTTCAGCAGAGAGATCTGCAGTTATTCTAATATTCTTCCCCTTGTATGTAATGGTTTTCTTTTGTCTGGCTGCTTCCAAATTTTCTTCTTCATATTAAATTTAGTGAAATTGATTATGATGTATCTGGGGGATGTCTTATTCAGGTTGAGTCATACTGGAGTTCTGAAACTGTCTGCTATCTGAATTTCAAAATCTCTTGAAATGTCTGGAAATTTCTCCTTCATAATCTCATGGAGAAGAGACTCTGTGCCTTGTGAAGCCACTTCATAGCTTTCGGGGATCTTTATAAGACAAATATTGATTTTCTTTGAATTATCCCAGAGCTCTCTGAGGGAGTTATCTGTTTTTGCTCTCCATTTTTCTTTCTCTTTGAGAGTTTGGGAGTGTTCAAAAGCTTTTTTTTCCATGTCAGAAATCCTTTCTTCTGCTTTTTCCACTCTGTTACTGAGGCATTCTACTGTATTTTTCAGATTATTGAGGGCTGCAAATTCTTGCCTCAATGTGTCAAAGTCTTTGGTGATTTTGTCTTTAAATTTGTTGAATTCTTGACACAACTTTTGAGTTGCTCCTGGAATTTCTAATTCCAACTTTTCCTTCATTTTATTAATCTTATTAGTAATCCAAATTCTGAATTCGATTTCTGACATCTCAGCCATCTGTTTATGAATGGGATCTTCAATTGCATCTGCCATGTCTTTCCTTGGGTGGGGGGGGGTGATCTACTCTGGTTATTTATGTTACTGGAGTTTTTCTGCTGATTCCCCCTCCTGATTATTTTATACCATTTGACTAGATGAGCAGATAAAGAGAAGTTGGTTTGGGGGCTCCAGGAGTAGTGATTACCAGCCCTTTACCAAAAAGCTGGGGCTGGTGTCTGTACCTTTTCCCCTGGAGCTTTGCCAAGGACACATACAGTGCTACAGCCTGAGAAACTGGGGACCTGCTTGGTATGGTGGGGATAAGTGGCTCTGTCTTGTTTTCAGCTGGTCTCTGTTGCTACCCTAGTGAATCAGTTACTCTGGGTTGAAGTCTCAGCTGTGGAGAAATGCTAGCAATTAAGTCACCCCACTCCCCACAGGCAACAATTGGAAAAGGAAAATCACACCTTCCCACCACCACACACCCAGGGTACCACTTGATAGTCCTTGGGCACGGTTGGTCCAGTTCAAGAGGTCCAAATCAATTGCCTCAATCAGCACCTGTATCAGGTGGGAGAGTTTAAAAGGTCTCTGGCAACTAGATCACAGGGGTTTGCTGATAACTCAAATATGACTTGCTCTGGTGCTCCGTGAGGTCAGGAGCACCCCACCCAGCAAATAGATTAGTCTGGGAAGGTTGATGCCTCCTTCCTCACCTGGCACCTCAGTCACACCCAGTCACTGATAACCCTGCAGGGCTCTTACCCAGTTGCCTCCAATGAGCAGATACTCTAGGGGGTTGCACTTGCTTGAATCACAGGGAGATCTATGTCTCCTCAGCCAGGCTGCTGTTCTCTGCCACTATCCGGCAGGGGGACATGAGGCCTGACAACCTCGGGTGCTTAATGGAGTCTGGGGCTAATCACTCAGTTCCAGCCCCGCCCCTGATTGATGTTACTGACAGAACAGAACAACTTTGGAGAATTTGTTTTTGGCTTGGCTATCTTCCCCTGCAGAAGAGAAGCTGTTAGAGTTCATAGCACCTGAGCCTCAGGCCCTGTCTGTGCCACAGCCTGGTCTTGGCTGCCATTTGTATTCCAGCTGCACAGTAGCTGTCAGTTTCAGCCTCTGCCTGCCCTCCTTTCTCTCTGCTAATGATCCCCTGATGGCCGGGTGCATCCCAGACTCAGTAAAGCAGTCCTCTGGGTCAGCCCTGGCATGGGAATCTGCTGGCTCTGTGTGTGCATATTCTAGTCCCCACGTTCTGCCCAGGCCGGTACCACCTCAGGCAAACCCTTTACTCACGGGGCCTGAGTTTCTGTCCCAGATCTTTTGCCAGTGGTTGTCACCAGAGAAGATGCCTGTCCTCCAATGGTCGCCTAGAGAGACAGGGGGTGTGACTCCGAAATATCCAGGGGTGAACCCTATTGTTGCATTTGGTGGCTCCTCTGTGTCTCTGGGCACTGCCACTCCTGTATGGTTCCCTCTCAGCCAACCGTCCTCTCCTTACTCATGTGCTGCAGAATCAGCACTGACCAGCAGCAGTCCATGCCCTGTCCACACCTCTCAAGAAAATACCCAAGAATCTGGATTCCTGGGGGATAGGCTTCCAAACCTCAGAGTGAGAGTGGAGGGGAGTGCTGGGAGTTCAGAATTGCAGGTAGAGAATATATACAGTTTTATACAGTTTTATGCCTGGCAGGAGAGCACCATGGCACCCTAGTAGGGGAAGTAGGTCCTGTTTTTAGAGGGTCTCTCCCATGGGATATTCTGAGAGGACTTTTGAACTCTGTTCGTTTGTATGGAGTACTCTGAGTTGTTCTCATGGGGGAGGGGACTCCCGTCTGCTTGGTGATGGATTTTGTACCTTTTGTTTGTATCCTTGGGTTTGCAGCTTGCCTCAGCTGAGTTGATGTTCATTCTTCAACCTTCTCTCTTTGTCCAGCTCTAATCCACCAGGTTACTTGCTAAATTTCTGTCCTTTAACTCTCCTTCTGGAAGGGAGCCTCTGAGGAAAGCTAGCTTCAGTTAGCCATCTTGCCTCTCCCTTCTTGGTTCAAGTCCCAGAGCACTTTTTTAAAGATGAATTCTCGAACTTAATTGTCAGACCACATACAACAACAACTCTGATGGACATTCCAGAGAAAGAGTTCCAAAATTATTTTGAAGGGTGAACTAGGCACTGGTTTTGGTGCAAACTTCCCAAGGGAAGTACTTCCAAGGTGACTATAGCTATACTCAGCAATGAGGTACATACCCTGTTTCCCCGAAAATAAGACAGTGTCTTATTTTAAGGTGTGCTCCCAAAGATGCGCTAGTTCTTATTTTCAGGGGTTGTCTTATCTTTCCTGTAAGTACATCTTATTTTTGGAGGATGTCTTATTTTTGGGGAAACAGGATAGCATTCTTTCTAGAGTGAATTTGCAAACTTAATCATCTGACCTTGCATGTACGCCAATGTTCTATCCCAGTCTTTTAATTTCATTAACAGTGTTTTGGGGTGTGCAAAGGTTTGTGTGTGTGCCTGGGCATGTTTGTATGTTAAATTCAAACTTATCTTTCCCTTTTGAAAAATGGTAGTACTTTTTTAACCTAGTTTATGAATCTTTGTCTCCTCCAAGGTCATGACATATTTTCTCTTATGTTGTCTTATACAAGTTTTAGTGCTTAAACTGGAGCATTCATTTCAGCGATCTTCCTTAAATTTGTCTTTGTGTACAGTGTGATCTAGAGGTCAAAGTTATTTTTTATGTTCTAAACATTTATCTGGTACTTTAAAATGTGTCCAACATTTACCCACATCTTTTTCATATATTACAATAATGCAAATAGAAAATTTGTGAGGTATTTTCTTAATAAATTTTATGTTTTAGGGACTTATGTTTCCCAGGAAAAATCAAGCAAAAGGTATGGATTTCCCATATGACTTCTACCTCCTCCTCACAAACACACAGCCTCACCCTCATCAACATCCCCTACCAGAGTAATTAATTTGTTACTATTGATGAATCTACCATTAGCACATAATAATCACTCAAAGTCTGTAGCTTACTATAGGGTTTACTATTGGTTTTGTATATTCTAAGGGTTTGGATAAATGTTCAATGAGATGTATTCACCAATATAATATCATACAGGGTCATTTCACTGCCCTAAAAAAAAAATCTCTATCTCTGATTCAACCCTACCTTCCCATACCTACTGGAGACTGCTGATCCTTTTTCTATCTTGCTGTCACTCCATTTGAATTCCCAACTAAGGTTGCTCCCCTTGATCCCCTAAACTTGGCGGAAAGTAAAGACATTGCACATGGCTGTAATGAGAGTGTTGTCAGTTTTCAAGTTTTCAAATGACACAGCAGAAAACATTGTATTGGATTTTTTAAAAAGACAAGGCATGAAGAGAATGTAAAATGAGCTAAGTATAATTGATTGAAATCAACTGTAGCTTAGAAAATTCACTATATCGAAATACGTGCTTTTAAATAACAGGTAGGGGGCAAACAATCTATAATCAGTCAAGTGGAATCTGCATTTCAATGACGATAAGCAAAGCCAGGGTAATCACAGTAAAGACATGGCTAATGGTTAATTTGGAAAGGACAAATGCCTATGACATTGACTTTACTGCAAAAAAAAAAAAAAACAATTTGGAGTATAAAATTTAATAATAGACATTTTGTTTTTGAAGTACAAAGCACATTGACGATGGCAGACACTGTTTTTTTTTTTTTCTTTGCTTTGTTTTGTTTTGTGGGGTAGCATATCATGGAGATACATGCAAAGATTAATTTGCAACAGGTTGGGTCAGCACAATGCTACATAAAAAATGTGAGAGATTTTTAAATTAAATTGCCTCCTGCAACAAAATTATTTGATATCATCTGAATAAAATCTGTATGGATAAGCTCACAGAGAGGCAGGGAGCCCTGAAGCCAATTCCAAAATTCTGTTTTATTATTCTTCCTTGCTATCCTTTCTTTTTACAGTATAAGAGCTAATTTCTTTAACTCTTGCCTTTGAGTCTGTTTATTTTCTTAGAATTTGCTGTATGTAATATTAATCTACTAATGGAATCAAAGTTTTCTCCAGGGCAGTAACATTTTCTGTTTTAGTTATCAGCATATGCTCAGTGCGTGGCATAGATCAGGTTTTTAATACACATCTGATGTTTGGCCAGATGAATGAATGAGCAAATGAAGGAATTTTTACTGAGCATGTAAGTGAAGAAATAGTAGTGAACCATTGCTTATTTAGCATTTGCTATGCTTGGGACTTTTTGATTATTGATTATTGCTACATACATCCTAATATTAAATTCATACAAACATAGTAAATCTAGTGTAATTATCATCAATTTTAAGTAATAAAAGGAGGTTCTGAACAAGTAGGCTACTTGTCCAAATTGACAGAAACCAACAGATTCAGGATCTAAGCTCAGCCAGCCATTTCTCTCTAGCCAAAATTATCAAGGCCACATGCAGTTAGTTGGGAAAGAAACAACAATCGAGGATGTGGACAGAAAAGTGTGTAAATTACCTGTGCCTCATTTTACTTCTTTAAATTCAATGTCTCACTAACAATCCAAGATGGTGGCTGAGTAACAGCTTCCCTGCAACAGGGCCTGGTAAGTCTGGGGAGATAAGACTCCAGGCATCTCTGGCTGGTGAGATCTGCCTGTAATCATCCCTATGAGGATACAGGGAGTCAGCAAGGGACTTCTGGACACCAAGAGGAGGACAAAAACAGTGGAAAACTGGCAAGTGGTTGCATGTGTTCGATCGACCTAATCCCGCCAGCAGCCGTAAGTACAAACAGAAGTGAGATGGCAAACCAGAAAGGCCTTACCTGTGAAATGTTTGGTGTTTTTGGACTTGGCACTCAGTTGAACTGCCTTGGGGAGAGCTTGAGCAGGAGTGCAGAGAACTCTGGGCATTGTCTATGGCCCTAGACTGAGCCAGACCCAGACAGAGCTAATGGTGTTCAGCTGTGGGCCACAGGGAGCCATTGTGAGAGAACTGCCCCAGCAAGCTCCACCCTCAGGGTTGCAGAGCAAGGATCGGGTGGGAGGTAGTAACCTAGTGACTGAGCAGCCTAAAGGCGGGGACTGAGCTGCCTTACAGCCTTAACCCTCAGGGGCAGAATGAGACCGGTTTTGGCACATTGGAGTCTCAGGCTGTTGTCCTGGGTAGAGTGCCATGGCGTAACAGCTCATATCAATCTCAAACTCCTGGGATTGGTGCTGCCTGAACCTCCGTAAGAGCTGCGCCACGACCCCCTACCTGTGACTCACGTCCGCCAGGCCTCCACATGCCCTGACCAGGAACTGAGGGAGCCTCACAACTCTGCATCCTCCCTCCTGTACCCTCCCTGCCTACACAATAGCCCACTCATCTGGCCAGGGACTCTGGTAGCCGCATGCCCTCCAGAGCCCTCCCTGCCTCTGTGAAGAGCCCTTCTCCTGGCCAGAGACTGCTAGAGACTTGGGCTTTCTGTGCCAAAGTCACTAGGTGCCAGGCACTCCCAGAACAGTGCGCACCACCTCCTACCTGGTTGCTGGATCTGGGTGTGTCACACTCTGGAGCTGCTTCCACAACCTGAACCTCCCTGGCTGGGGCAGCCCCAGAGGAACTATGCATGGTCACTCCCTACAAAGATTAGCCCCAGCAACAATACAGTGATCCCGCTGGGGTCTAATCTTGGAGAGACACCTTCCCAGTTCTGAGGACAGCCAGAGGCAATGGTGAAAAACAAGCATGAGGTGAGATCAACAGAAAAACTCAGGCAATATGAATAATCAGAGTAGATCAACTCCTCCCAAGGATCAATGGGGCAGACACGGCACAAGATCCCACGCACAAACAAATACCTGAGATATCAGAAATCAAATTCAGAATCTGGATAGCAAATAAGATCAAATTAGAATGCCAAGCAGTAACCCAAAATATATCTAAAGAATTCAATGAATTCAAAGACCAAATAACCAAAGATTTTGACACATTGAGATAAGAAGTTGCAGCCCTCAAAGATCTAAGAAACACAGTAGAATCCCGCAGTAACAGAATGGAGCAAGCAGAAGAAAGGATTTCTGACATTGAAGACAAAGCTTCTCAAAGAGGAACAGAAATATACAGCAAAAAAACAGATCACTCTCTCAGAGAGCTCCTGGTTAATTCAAAGAAAACCAATATTCATCTTATAGGGATCCCTGAAAGCGATGAAGTGGCTTCACAAGGCACAGAGTCTCTTGTCCATGAGATCATGAAGGAGAACTTTCCAGACGTGCCAAGGGATTCTGAAATTCAGATAGCAGACAGTTTCAGAACTCCAGCATGACTCAACCCAAATAAAACATCCCCCAGACACATCATAATCAATTTCACTAAAGTTAATATGAAGGAGAAAATTCTGAAAGCAGCCAGATGACAGAAAACCATCACCTACAGGGGCAAGAATATTAGAATAACTGCAGATCTCTCTGCTGAAATCTATTAAGCTAGAAGATGATGGTCATCGACTTTTAATCTCCTAAAACAAAATAACTTTCAATCCAGGATCCTGTACCCAGCTAAACTGAGTTTTGTTTATGATGGAGAAATTAAATACTTCAATGACATTCACATGTTTAATAAATTTGCCATAACTAAACCAGCTCTTCAGGATATTCTCAGACCTATCCTCCATAATGACCAGAGTAATCCTCCACCACAAAAGTAAACCCACCCAGAAAATTTTGATCAAATTCCAACTTCCACAGTCACAAAAGGATTAAAAATGTTCCCCGGACTCTCGAAAGGCTTATCAATAGTCTCAATTAATGTGAATGGTTTAAACTGTCCTCTAAAGAGGCACAGGTTGGCTGACTGGATACAAAAACTCAAGCCAGATATCTGTTGCATACAAGAATCACATCTTACAGTTAAAGACAAATATAGACTCAAGGTGGAGGGATGGTCATCTATCCTCCAGGCAAATGGAAAGCAGAAAAGAGCAGGCATTACAATCCTATTTGTAGATGCAATAGGCTTTAAACGAACCAAAATAAGGAAGGATAAGAATGGACAATTCATATTTGTTAAAGGTAATACTCAATATGATGAGATTTCAATTATTAATATTTATGCACCCAACCAGAATGCACCTCAATTTATAAGAGAAACTCTAACAGACATGAGCAACTTCATTTCCTCTAGCTACATAGTAGTTGGAGATTTTAACACCCCTTTAGCAGTGCTGGATAGAGCCTCCAAAAAGAAGCTAAGCAAAGAAATTTTAGATTTAAACTTAACCATTCAACATCTGGACTTAACAGACATCTACAGAACATTTCATCCCAAAAAACTGAATACACATTCTTCTCATCAGCCCATGGAACATACTCCAAAATCAACCACATCGTAGGGCACAAATCTAACTGGAGCAAATTTAAAAAAATAGAAATTATTCCTTTCATCTTCTCAGACCATCATGGAATAAAAGTTGAACTCAATAACAACAGGAACCTGCACATCCATACAAAAACATGGAAGCTAAATAACGTTATGCTGAAAGATAGATGGGTTATAGATGAGATTAAAAAGGAAATCACCAAATTTTTGGAACAAAACAACAATCAAGACACGAATTACCAGAAACTCTGGGATACTGCAAAGGCAGTCCTAAGAGGGAAATTTATAGCACTGCAAGCCTTCCTCAAGAAAACGGAAAGAGAGGAAGTTAATAACTTAATGGGACATCTCAAGCAACTGGAGAAAGAAGAACACTCAAACCCCAAACCCAGCAGAAGAAAAGAAATAACCAAAATCAGAGCAGAATTAAATGAAATTGAAAACAAAAGAATCATACAACACATCAATAAATCCAAAAGTTGGTTTTTGAAAAGATCAATAAAATAGATAAACCTTTGTCCAACCTAACCAGGAAAAAAAAGTATAATATCTCTAATTTCATCAATCAGAAATGGTAACAATGAAATAACAACAAACCCCTCAAAAATGCAAAAAATCCTTAACGAATACTACAAGAACCTCTACTCTCAGAAATGTGAAAATCTGAAAGAAATTGACCAATACCTGGAAGTACGCCACCTACCAATACTTAGCCAGAATGAAGTGGAAATTTTGAACAGGCCTATATCAAGTTCTGATATAGCATCAACTATACAAAATCTCCCTAAAAAGAAAAGCCCAGGACCAGATGGCTTTACATCAGAATTCTACCAAACCTTTAAAGAAGTACCTATATTACTAAACATCTTACAAAATATAGAATAAGAAAGAATATTACCCAACACATTCTACAAAGCAAACATCACCTTGATCCCCAAACTAGGGAAAGACCCAACAAGAAAAGAAAATTATAGACCTATATCTATTGATGCAAAAATGCTCAATAAGATCCTAACAAACAGAATCCAGCAAGACATCAAAAAAATCCCATGACCAAGTGGCATATATCCCAGGGTCTCAAGGCTGGTTCAATATATGTAAATCTATAAATGTAATTCAGCACATAAAAAACTAAAAAATAAGGACCATATGATTCTTTCAATTGATGCAGAAAAATCTTTTGATAATATCCAGCATCCCTTCATGATCAGAACACTTAAGAAAATTGGTATAGAAGGGACATTTCTTAAACTAATAGAGGCCATCTACAGCAAACCCACAGCCAATATCCTACTGAATGGAGTTAAATTGAAATCATTTCCACTTAGATCAGGAACCAGGTAAGGTTGCCCATTGTCTCCATTGCTCTTTACCATTGTAATGGAAGTTTTAGCCATTGCAATTAGAGAAGAAAAGGCAATCAAGGGTATCCACATAGGGTCAGAAGAGATCAAACTTTCACTCTTCCCAGATGATATGATCGTATGTCTGGAAAACACTAGGGATTCTACTACAAAACTTTTAGAAGTGATGAAGGAATACAGCAATGTCTCAGGCTACAAAATCAACACCCATAAATCTGTAGCCTTTATATATACCAACAACAGTCAAGCTGAAAAAACAGTCAAGGACTCTATTCCATTAACCATTCACAGTAGTGCTAAAGAAGATGAAATATTTGGGAGTATACCTAACAAAGGATGTGAAACATCTCTACAAAGAGAACTGTGAAACTTTAAGAAAAGAATTAGCTTAAGATGTTAACAAATGGAAAAACATACCATGCTCATGGCTGGGAAGAATCAACATTGTTAAAATGTCTATACAACCCAAATCAATATATAATTTTAATGCAATTCCTATTAAAGCTCCGTTGTCATATTTTAAAGGTCTTGAAAAAATAATACTTTGTTTATATGGAATTAGGAAAAAAAACTCAAATAGCCAAAGCATTACTCAGCAATAAAAACAAAGCAGGAGGAATCACGCTACCAGACCAGAGACTGTACTATAAATCGATAGTGATCAAAACAGCATGGTACTGGCACAAAAACAGAGAAGTAGATGTCTGGAACAGAATAGAGAACCAAGAGATGAATCCAGCTACTTACCGTTATTTGATCTTTGACAAGCCAATTAAAAACTTTCAGTGGGGAAAAGATTCCCTATGTAACAAATGGTGCTGGGTGAACTGGCTGGCAACCTGTAGAAGATTGAAACTGGACCTACACCTTTCACCATTAACTAAGATAGACTCTCACTGGATAAAAGATTTAAACTTAAGACATGAAACTATAAAAATACTTGAAGAAAGTGCAGGGAAAACTCTTGAAGGAATTGGCCTGGATGAATACTTTATGAGGAGGACTCCCCAGGCAATTGAAGCAGTATCAACATACACTACTGAGACCTGATCAAAATAAAAAGCTTCTGCACAGCCAAGAACATAGTAAGTAAAGCAAGCAGACAGCCTTCAGAATGGGAGAAAATATTTGCAGGTTATACCTCCAATAAATGTCTAATAACCAGAATACACAGAAAACTCAAACGTATTAGCAAGGCAAGAACTCATGATCCCATCTCAGGGTGCGCAGAGACTTGAAGAGAAACTTCTCTAAAGAAGACAGACTCACGATCTACAAACACATGAAAAAAATCTCATTATCTGTAATCATCAGAGAAAAGCAAATCAAAACTACTTTGAGATATCACCTAACCCCAGTAAAAGTAGCCCACATAACAAAATCCCAAAACCAGAGATGTTGGCATGGATGTGGAGAAAAGGGCACACTTCTAGACTGCTTGTGGGAATGCACACTAATACCTTCCTTCTGGAAAGATGTTTGGAGTATACTTGGAGACCAAAAAATAGACCTGCAATTGGATCCTATAATTCCTTTAGTAGGTTTATACCCAAAAGACCAAAAATCACAACATAACAAAGACTTCTGTAGCAGAATGTTTATTGCAGCCCAATTCATAATTGCTAAGTCATGGAAGAAGCCCAAGTACCCATCGACCCACGAATGGACTAGCAAATTGTGGTACATGTATACCATGGAATATTTTGCAGCCTTAAAGAAAGAAGGAGACTTTATCTCTTTCATGTTTACATGGATGGAGCTGGAACATATTCTTCTTAGCAAAGTATCTCAGGAATGGAAGAAAAAGTATCCAATGTACTCAGCCCTACTATGAAGCTAAATTATAGCTTTCACATGAAGGCTATAACCCAACTATAGCACAAGACTATGGGGAAAGGGCCAAGGAAAGGGAAGGGGGTGGGGAGGTTAGTGTGGAGGGATTGTATTGGGGTGGGGCCGGGGCCCCCCCTACAGTGCATCTTAGAATGGGTACAGGTGAAACTTACTAAAGGCAGAATACAAATGTCTATATACAATAACTAAGAAAATGCCATGAAGGCTACGTTGAACAGTTTTATGAGAATATTTCAGATTGTATATGAAACCAGCACATTGTACCCCTTGATTGCACTAATGTACACAGCTATAATTTAACAATAAAAAAAATTCATGGAACAATATGAATGTATATAATGTAAATAAATAAATCAATTCAATGTCTCCAAGTGTCAAATGAAAACTTTCATGACAACTTTCCAAAAAGGGAAGTAATGAAACTGAATGAAAGCATGCAAAGTTCTTAACACATTAGGTACTAATAAGGGTAACAATAATAATCAGATTAATATTTTGTGATGATCTAGGAATTCGTAATTTTTACTCTTGCTATTTCTTTTCTTTTTTTATTTCAGGTTATTATGAGGATACAAATGTTTAGGTTGTGTTGTCTATTCTTTCTTTCTTCCTTTTTTTCTCCCTTTCTTTGTTTTTTCTTTCCTTTCTTTCCTTTCCTTCTTTTCCTTCCTTCGTTCCTTTCTTTCTTTTTACTTGAGGGTACAAAGAATTAGGTTACATCGTTTGCATTTGTTAGGTAAAGTTCCTCTTAGAATTGTGTCCTGCCCCCAGGAGGTATGCCATACACTATAACCCCCATTTCCCTCCCTCTTCCCCTCTCCTCACTCCTTCCTTCTTGTTTTCATTTCTAAGGTAAAGTTCAAGTTGTAGTTGAACCTTTCATCCAGGGAGGGTGTGCTGAACACCCTTGAATTGTGCACATTAGATGAGAACTTGCCAATCACTCTTCCTTTTCCCCTTTGTCCTTTCTCTCCTCTCCCCTCCTCCTCTCTAGAATATCCTTGTGTTTTTCTTTCCTGTGGGGGTGTAGTTGTTTATATATTAGTTTCATGTTAGTATTGAGTGTATTGGAGACTTTTTTCCCCATTCTTGTGATACTTTACCTAGAAAAATGTGTTCCAACTCCATCCAGGTAAATACAAAAGATGTAAAATCTCCATCTTTTTATGACTGAGTAGTGCTTCATGGTATACATGTACCACTGTTTGTTGATCCATTTATGGTTTGATGGGCACTTAGATTGCTTCCACATCTATCCCATTGTGAATTGAGCTGCAATAAACAATCTAGTGCAAATGTACTTGTAAAAGGACTTTTTTCCCTACTGCATAGATACCTAGCAAGGAAGGTCGATACCTTGCAGGAAGGTCAATTTTTAGTTCTTTTAGAGTTCTGCATGCTTCCTTCCTCTTGCTACTGATTTTTAGTCCAAACAAGTTAAGCTAATATTAATAGATGTCTTTCACATATCCCCAATCTTCTTTTGCCACCTGACTAACAAAGAGATAAAATTCAAAACTATAGCCGATTAACATCGTTAACTCTGGAGGGAGGTATAGAAAATAGGGAAACTCACAGAAACCCCCAATTTTAATTTTCATTGAGGTTTAGAGACTTTCCACTTCATTTCCATAGCCGTCAAGGACATTCTTGATCTCTCAGTTCTTATATATCAAGATTTATTTCTCCAGGCCAATCTTCTCCTGAGAAGATTTAAATTACCTATTTATCATGAGTTCAAAGTATTTTGATTTAGATGCCATATTCATTTGAAAGAACTTAGCTTAAATTAGTAGTATTTAAATAGTTCCTCTAAGCATTTTTTAGCTGTTTACAACAATGTTCCCCAAGTATATCCTTCAAGTAAAAGTTACATCTTAGGGTCCCTGGGTCCCATATTTTCATAATTCTAGTCTGGCAATAAAGAGATAGTTCCTCAAAAGACTGAAGAGTTTTAGAAAACTGATAAATGGAAAGCAGATTGAGAGAGAGAAGTCTTTTCTATGACTAATGTATTTAGGACACACATAGGAAGTTAAATAGTTAATAAATGTTAACTGACAGATTATTTTAAAATTGATGTATTTAGCTAAGAAAAAATGGCTGGAGTTTCAAATGTA
Source organism: Nycticebus coucang (assembly GCF_027406575.1). Lineage (NCBI taxonomy): Eukaryota > Metazoa > Chordata > Mammalia > Primates > Lorisidae > Nycticebus > Nycticebus coucang. The sequence goes on from NC_069781.1 coordinate 159,139,422, forward strand.
ATTGCTCTACTTACTACTTTAGATCATGAACTAATGCATTTTAAGAATATACCATGTACTGTTATGGTTGTTATTTTGGCAGGTGGGGGTGCCAAATGGTGATGATGATGATGGTGATGACAAACACAAAGAAGTAAGTCTCTGGGTGGAGTTTTCATTTTTATCTAGAATGACTTTTTTTTGGACAATTAATCCACTGGGTCTTATGTGTGTACAATATAGACTGATAGAGGTCACAAATCCTTAGTTTACAAAATGGGCCAGTTTATAGTAGAATATTTATTAACTTTAAGATAATTTCTTGATCCCCCTTTATGAGAAAGATTCTGTTTTGGTCAATGGAGGATGCAGCTGGGAGAAAATAATGAAGAAAACTATTGTTTTCTCAAAAAGCTTACAATAATGAGCTTAATAGCTGTGCAACCATGGATAAGTTACTTACCCCCTCTAAGACTCAATTCAAACGCAAAATTTGGTGAGTGATAGTATCCACTTTGTAACATTGTTGAGAAGAATGGGTAACTTTTATAAACTCACTTAATATACTGTCTGATACCTAGACGGCTCTATAATTATTAGCTCTGATTATTATTTATGTAACGGGTAAATGGCCTCCAAAGCAGGTGTACTGATAGTGGGTATGGTGGAATTAGGCAAGTATGAAAAGGGATTCTGCAGGAGTTAATAACATCCTATTGAGCTTTTAGTACTTTCATTTTAGCCAGCTACTCGTGACATTGATGTACAGACAGGGTTTCCTTCAGATTTTTTTTTTATTCTATAGTTTCATTTTCTAAACACTTTAGTTCATAACATAGATGTGTTTGATCCAAGTGCTTCTATTAACTTCCTCCAGTGATAAAAAGAATTCAACTGTATTCCATATTGAAAAGCGAGAGTGATATCCAAAGAGCAGAAAGCTTGAACTGACATCGATTCCCAGGTTGGCTCTGTTCCTATGTTTGGGCAGGCATTAATTTAATCAGAGCTAGAATCTGCCTGCAGCAAAGACTCAGCAGCTTGGGAAATTGAGCCTTCTGCTACCCTCACTTTTGAATACATAGTTTGGAATTTGTGCAATTTACATGAATTTATTGTGGGTACATGGATTATATAATTGTGTTAGTTTAGTTTTATAAACATCTGCACTTATTTTCAATTGAGTGACAGAATGACACTAAGAGTATTCAAGGAAAGATTTTTATACTCTCTGTAGTATCTGAGAGTATTTTACATTATGCAAGATGATATTAGGTATGTTATGGTGTAGAAGCTGAGTTATTTTAGGTAGTGCTGCTTGCCTTCTCTGAGCTTCAATTTTCTTTATGTCTAAAATAGAGATAACGCTTACAAAACTATTGAAGATTGAATTTTATTGAATCTGTGTTTCAAGCCCAGCATCTGCCTTTCTGGTTCCTATTTGATAAGTAATTAGTGATATTAAAATCTAATCTAATTCGTTGTTCTTCACATATGTCGACACTGAATCTCAAAGACCTAAAGTAAAGTGACCAGAGAATCATAGTTACCCAGCGGGATATATTGGATGGAAACTCTCATCTGTTAATGCTCTCATCAATACTCTTTCTAGTGTAAGCATAACAATAGCTGAAATTTGAGATAGTGAGCTGAGTCATAGGATAGGAATGAACCAAGAGCTGAAATAGGAATGAACTGGAAAGAAAGAATTAAAAAATGGCCAGGCCCATTGTCTCACGCCTGTAATCCTAGCGCTCTGGGAGGCCGAGGTGGGTGGCTTGCTTCAGCTCAGGAGTTCAAGACCAACCTGAGCAAGTGCAAGACCCTGTCTCTAAAATAGCCAGACATCATGGCCTGAGCCTGTAGTCTCAGCTACTCCAGAAGCTGAGGCAAGAAGATTGCTTGAGTCCAAGAGTTGGAAGTTGTTGTGAGCTATAATGCCATGGCACTCAACCCCAGGGTTATTGAATGAAACCCTGTCTTAAAAAAAAAAAAAAAATTAATAACCTACCTATCTGTCTGGGTCCCAGAGATAATTATTTGGAGAAGTTCCTTGTCTTGGACTCCTTTCATGTATGTCTCTCTCATATTGACTTTTGAATATTTCTATCTTATTCTTTGGAGAAGTGAAGGCACAACAAGGACTAGCATTCTCTGTTCTAAGTTGTAACACAGCTACTTGCAAATCAAAGTTATAAAGTTCTCAGTAAAACAGTTGAAAGAGAGACTGACAGGACAATTTAGAATTTATTTTATTTTATGATTAATATTAAATCATAGCTGTGTACATTAATGCGATCATGGGGCACCATACATTGGTTTTATAAACAGTTTGACCTTTTTTCATCACACTGGTTAACATAGCCTTCCTGGCATTTTCTTAGTTATTGTGTTAAGACAATTATATTGTACATTTACTAAGTTTCACATATACGCTTGTAAGATGCACCGCAGGTGTAATCCCACCTATCACCCTTCCTACGTCCATCCTCCCTCCTCCCTCTCCTCCCTCTCCCCATTCCCCATATTCTTAGGTTATAAATGTGTTATAGCTTTCATATGAAAACCATAAATTAGTTTCATAGTAGGGCTGAGTACATTGGATACTTTTTCTTCCATTCTTGAGATACTTTACTAGGAAGAATATGTTCCAGCTCCATCCATGTAAATTTATTTAATTGTTATTTTGGCATAAAATCTGTGACAGGCAGAATAATGGTCCTAATCCCCAGAACCTGTGAGGATGTTAGGTTACACGTCAAAGGGGACTAGATTGCAGATGGAATTAAGTTTGTTAATTAGCTGCCCTTAAAATAAGGAGGTCAGCCTAGATAATCCAGGTAGGCCCAATGTAATCATAAGTGTCATTAAAAATGGAAGAGAGAGCCAGGATATCCATAAAGATAATAGCTCTTTTCATTTTTGCAGAAATCTAAACTAGTTAAAGAGGTTTTGACAGATTTTGGAGGGGAGTAGTGAAGGAGAGGAAAAAATAGTCAAGCCTTTAAGGAAGGGGGAAGAATGACATAAGGAGAGAGCAGGTATTATCAATACTCAGGAAACTTAGGATGGGAGCGGAGATGTACAGAACTGCTCCCAGGAGAGCAGCAAGACTTTCACACATAGATGGCTCAGGTGCTTAAGGAAGCCAGGTTCTAAGCACTGAACCTCAGCAGATTCATGTGTTTTAAGACATGTGTCCCGTCATCTCAGCTTCTGACTTCAAGTCCAGAACAGTGACTATGTCAATGGTGACTACGTTGAGAAGATGAAGCACTCAGGAGTTGTCTCACACTTGGGCACTGGGTAAAACCAAGGCATCTTTTTATATTTCTTGAGTGTGTTGGAGAGAAGGGACCTCAGAATTAGAATGAGACCACTTTCAATGAAATAAGGAAATGTGACTTTTTTTTTTTTGCATACTTGACTTTTCATTTACAAATAGACTATATGATAAAAAGAGTAGGCACATTGGCTTACACTTGTAAGCCAGCACTCTGAGAGGCCGAGGAGGGTGAATTGCCTGAGCTCACAGATTCAAGACCAGCCTGAGCCAGAGTGAGACACTGTCTCTAAAAATAGCTGGGTATTGTGGAGTGGCACCTGTAGTCCCAGCTACTTGGGAGGCTGAGGCAAGAGAATCGCTTGAGCTCCAGAGTTTGAGGTTGTTGCGAGCTATGATGCCATGGCATTCTACCAAGGAAGACTCTGTCTTAAAAAAAGAAAAAAAAAAAAAGAAAAAGTGGAATTTAATAAGGATAAGAAAGAAAATTCATAGCTGCATATCTGAATTTCAAAGATAGATACAACTATTAGACAAAATAAAATCAGATTAAAATAATACTTTACTCTTCTTCTGGCAGAGTAGATTGGAAAGAATTGAGAAAGATACATATTTAATTTTATGCCACATCCCACTTAGATTTTTGTGAACGTATTTTCTTTTCAATTAAGTTACATGTTATCTTTCTTCTCAGTCGTTAGAATCATGTTCCCATATGGTTCAAAGTATCCGTGCCTTCTTTCATCTTTATTCCAGAAATGGCTCTGCCCACCATTTTTAAATGATTTAAATAAAAGAAGGTAATTTTGGTGAGGGCTTTTGATTTTTTTTTCAAGTCTCCCAAAAGTTGATAGTTTAGGAAAGAAAGTAGTCTAGCATAGGGTCAAATATACTTAAATATGAATCTTAATTTTATCAGTTACTAGCTGAGTGTTCTTATTTTGTTTCTTACTGAAGTACATTCTAAAGAACTTTGTTTAGTAGTACCATCTGATATATGTTATTTAAGTACATTACTTATTTACTTATTTATTGCCTATCTATGCCCACAAAATAAAAACTATGATGGCAGCAAGTTTTGTTATGTATACATAACACTGCACCCTCCCTCTACTCAGCTTTAGAACAGTACCTACCGACAGTAGGTACACAGTCGATATGTTGATAGAATTAATAAATGAAAGAATGTCTCCAGTTCATAATTTAGTTATCAGCAAAATGCAGTTGCTAAAATGAATTTCACAAATTCATTGTGAAAATTGGAACATCTACTAAATATAAGGTGATGGATATACTTTATAGTATCATTTGGTATTCAATAATAACAGATAATATTTTTGCGGATTCCTCCCCCCCAATAAAATAAATAGTTACAGGCAAGGCTCTAGTACAGATAAGAATAGGGTGGAGTGATTTTCTAGGAAAAGGGGACAGAGTATAGGGAAGTGGATTTGACTAAAAGAAGGGGCACGGATAGACTGATAATGTACACAACCCCCACTGCTGTGTGTGCTGGAACTTTGTCTGAGGACACAGGTGTTTTATGTCTGTGCTGTCCAGCATGGCAGCTGCTGCCAACATGTGGCTGTGGAATGCTTGAGAAAAATATAGTTCAACAAAGGAAATGAACTTTTAAATTTTTTATTTAATTAGTTTACATTTAAACTTAAACAGCCACACGTGACTCACAGCTATCCTCTGAGCATGTCTTCAGCCATGGTTTTCAAAATTAAGTGGGCTTAATGAACAATTGCTGGTAAACACTCATTAAAATACATATTGTGAAGTTTTACCTCTGAAATGTATGTGCATTAGACCGGGAAGTGAGGCGAGGGCTCTGTATTTTAAGGTGTCCATTCACCCTTTGATCCATCTTGGTGACAATTCCCAGAGGTCTCTTTCTGTCATTCTGTCATTGCTTATAAAGTATCTCCCTACACTTCAATTCAACTCATTCCCAATCTTATTGCAGCTTTGTCTCAATAGTTTAGAAATAAAATAGTGTTTAGGAAGGAGAGCTTCTCCCTTTCTTTTTATGTTACTTTTAAATGTGTGCTGATTAATGATTCTATTGTCATCGGTCATCTTTATATCTAACCCTTCTTATGGATGTTCTACTTTATGTCCAGAGCCACCTCTGGAGAAGGTGGAATTTTAGAAACTGTGGGGACCTTTGAGGTTCTACACTTTCATTTTTTATGTGATAAAATTGATAACCAAAATAGTTAAGGCCAAAGAACTAATCATTGCATTTTCTTTTCTTCATGTGTTTGCTCTTTTGTGATAAAAGACAAAATGATCATGATCAAAGCTTAGTCATAACTAAGACTTCTTTACTAGTCCATTTTCTGAGAAGGATTATATATCTGAAGCTTTATGCATCTAGAGGTTGTTTCTATTAATTTCCTGCTATAATTGCAGCATCTGGCATAACAGGTACAGCAGTTATAATGCTTTTGGCTGGAAGGAAATAAAATAATGCCTTAAAACCTTAAAAAACAAACAAACAAAAAGAAAAACCAACCTAGAAAATGACTTAGTTAATAATATAGTAAAGATGAATTTTCATAAGTTAAATAATCTAGAGAGAGATAGTTTGTAGCATCAGTTCAATGGGTCAATAATCTAACAAGCTTCCAGATTTTTCCGATTTTAGTGCTGTTATGCATTGCATGTTGATTTTAAATTCCACATCTTGTAAACTTGCTGACATGATGGTTGTCACAGATTCACACATGCCACATGGATGAGGGTGGGATATGTCTTGGAGCCATCACTTTAGCGGGGATGGAATTTTTCACATATGTACTAAATAGACTTTTTGCATGTCTCATTTACCATAATGTGTTGCCTGATGGCTCTTAGCTGCAGAAAAGGCTTTCAAACAGAGGATCCAACACTTTCAGTCTCTATGATGGTAATCAATCTCCGCTAGAAAAGAAAGAAGATTAAAAATACACCCCCACACACATACATACACTTAGGCAAACAATTTCTACCAGAAGAGGATATAGTCTTGGTATGGGTAGATTAGAACTTCGTAAGAATTTAGAGAATGGTTGGAAAGACATTTCTATCTTGGAAATTAGTATAGAAGACTTTCTACCCAATGAGTATCAACGAGGAAGTTCTTCCCTTGCTTCGAGTATGGAGAAAATAAAATAATCACCAGACAAGAGGAATGAGCAGTAAGACAGGAAAAGAGACCTGAACTTAAATAAAACAAAGCTCTAACATTTTGACCAGAAAAGAATTTGGGGATGGAGTATAGAATAAATTCTTTATAGCTCTCAGCCTTATATTGAACTGCCATTGAATAAGATAAACAGTCTAGCAGTGTGTGATGCAGAGAAACACAGCGTGAATCAAAGCAGGCAATGTTATTGCTTTCCAAGGCAGTGGTTTAAGTAGACTGAGAGTACTATATCTGGTATTTGTCACTATTTCTTAGATGGGGTATAATTTCTCTTGAAGGACTATTGCACAGAGTCACTTAATGATACCAAGCTTCCAAGATTTAAGATGTAAAGAAAGAATGTTAAAAGTTGTGCATGTGTTCTCTGGGAGGTAAAAGGGAGTTTAAATTCTTGTTTAGCCTTTGCAATTTCCATCACTAGCAAATACTATTTCTCCTGCTCATTTTTCCTCTTTATGCAGTGCCAGTCCGCATACTGCTGCCACCTCCCTCGTTCACCACTTTAACTGCTGCACTTTATGTGAGGGGCACAAGTAAAACAAGGAACCGGTGTTGCTCCATGAATCATCTGTCTGAGGGAGATTTAAATGTGTGTTTCTTACCTGCCTGGAGGAAAATGCAATAAATGCATTTTGATGCAGGGAGAGAAAGTTATGTGTTCTTAACAACTAGCATATTTATTACAACTTAAATAGGAAATTGCATGTTTGCAGGTTGACAACCACAGTTGGACAATGATCAGCTTTGTCCACAGGCAAAATCAGAACCAAGGCTATAAGTGTGTGGTTCATCAGTAGGATTAGTATAAGAGGCAGACCCAGGGGACATTGCCTGTGCCTCAGTGAGTAGGGTGCCGGCTCCATATACCAAGGGTGGCAGGTTCGAACCCGACTCCAGCCAAACTGCAACAAAAAATAGCCGAGCATTGTGGTGGGCACCTATAGTCCCAGGTACTCAGGAGGCTGAGGCAAGAGAATCGCCTAAACCGAAGAACCAGAGGTTGCTGTGAGCTGTGACACCACGGTACTCTACCCAGGGCAACAAAGTGAGACTCTGTCTCTAAAAAAATAAAAAAAAATTAAAAATAAAAAAGGCAGACCCAAGGGAAGTTCTTGGCTCAATTACTTGCTAACTAGGACAATTTAAGAAAGGTACATAACACTCTGAGCCTCAGTCTCCTCATTTGTAAACTGTGGATAATAATAAGTCCTATCAATTTACGTTGTTGCAATAATAAGTGATATAATGTTTTTAGATTGTGGAGTTAAGGCCTGATGTATAGAAAATGCTTAATACATAGGCGCATAATGCTGACAGTGACAATGCAAACAAAACCCAGGTAGGTAGTTGGTGGGAGTCTCAATAGCATTTTTCTAATAAGAGAAATGAAGTGATTATGAATATACAAATACGATAAATGTTAAGGGTGGAAATACATGAAAAATGAATTCTTAGATGTGTAAGAAGTAGAAACTTGGTTTGAAAGCCACCACCCCCAAAACTAACAGATTTGGTTTTTACACAGCTGGGCTAAATGCCTCTCTGCATTTTTGCTAGGTCCACTGCCCCGGATAAGAAGTTCCATACTAGTCACATCTTAACCATTTGATCTGCTCTAGAATATAAAATGCTGGCTCATGAATTTAAGTGGTTTAAGCCAGTCTCAACATTTAGTAATCCTTTGACCTTGGGAATGATATTGAATTCTCAGTGACTAAGATTTTCCATTGTCAAATGGGAGGCATTATAACAGCTACTCCATAGGGCTGGTTGCTTTTGAGGATGGCATAGAGTAAATACTCAATAAAATCTAGTTGTTATTACCAGTGTGGAAATAAAGAGACCCTCATCTATTACAGGAAGAGAAATCACCTGGATCCCAATACTACACAGTATTGTAGTATTGAGCTTGGAACTCATAGTTAATTCAAATCAGCTGGGAGTGGAACATATTATTCTGCATATATAAAGATGTGATGTAAAGAATAATAAAGGCTTAAATAAAATAGAAGCTCATTATTATTATTTTTCTTCTAAGAGTATGCAGACCAGAAAGTTTCAGGAAAGAAGCTTGAAGGGAAGAGAAGAAAACTTACTCCTCATCAAGCTTGGAGAGAAGACCTGACTCTCATAAGACATCATTACTGGGATTTCAGAACACTTTTTAAGAATAAGAATTATTGAAAAAATGATACTATCTCATCTTTTGAGGCTCATTTCAAGTGCTCACTAGTCACACATGGCTGGTGACTTCCTTGTGAGAGAGTACAGGTCTAGAAAATGAGTATAATCATAGTTTCTCTGGTCAGAGCCGCTAACCTCTCCCTCGCTGTCAGAAGTACACAGTCCTTCCATCCAGGCCTGCTGTATTCTTACACCGTCTCTTTCCATCTTCAGGAAGTTTCTGTTCCTATTTAATGTGAAACAGAGTCAAACTAAAGACCTCTCAGCCAGTAGTTTTGGATCTGGAAAGTGTTGGAAATGATGGGTTCTTTGGTTTCTCACACTTATACTCTTGTAGGACCCCAATGCTGGGTCCCCCCTCACATGATGACATTAGTGGTACATCTAGAGGAAGTCCATTTGTGCTGTTACTTGCTCCATTTTATAATCATGTTCTTGGGCAATTCACACATTGCATCATAAGCACACATCTCTCTAGGTCTCACTTTAGTAACTGTAAATCATGTCACATCTTCCTCACTCTTCTTCAACCTAAAACTCTTAAATGTCTTCCTATTTTTCTTAGAATATGTCCAATAGATTTTAACACCAAACATATATTGGACATTTAATTTTGTGCTTGATGCTGTTCCAGAAGTTACTTCATTAAGCCTCAAAACAATTCTGTGATGTAACCACGAGCACCCTTTCTGTCTACCCTGACACGTGGTATAAATGAGGAACCAGCCTGGAAGAGATGAGATAATTTTCTGAAGACCACATAACCAATAAGTGACAGAGTTGATGTTGGAAACTAAGTAAACTGCTTCCAACAATAAGCAATCAGGTTAATGTGTTTAGATTACCTCAGTGAGCAATTAGAATGTGTCCGCTTACTACCTAGGCCCAGGAGGGATCAGCCTCAGAAGAGAAGGAAATTTATATTTCTGTGGCTAACTGGCTAGGAGGAGAGTCCAAACTGAATACGCACATCTAGTATCATTCTCTTGCCTGTAACATCCCGTGCTATAAGGCACTAAATTATAAAGAGATATACTAGCAAGGGAATCATTCAAAAAATATTTATTTGCAGCCTGTTATGTGTCTGATTCTTTACTAGACATGAAGAAGAAGTTTCAAATCTTCCATTATGGATGTAAATATTATAATGAAATGCCAAGTAATGGCATCCCAGTTGACCATACTCTCAAGTGACTGAGACCTTTCTAAACACAGTTGCATTTTGCATAAATAAGAACCTCGCTGTATGACAAGTTCTATTGCGTGAAGCTCATTTTCTTTTAAATGTTATTCTCTCAGACGGCAGTAGCCTGGTATCACGCAGGCATGCGTAATGCCTCCATTAACTATTGTGCCCAAAGTTTCCTAGTTGTAGCATAACAAGCTTTGGAATTTATAGAACAATTATAAAATTATAGAACAATCAAAGCTTTATATAACTGCCAGCTTTAGCACCACAGGTAGGGCTTTAGGAAATGCTAGTGCTACTATATTATAAATGTTTTTAAGATTGGTTGGTTGGTTGCTTTTGTCTGTTTTTGAGCAAAGTTTGCTCCCTTTGTATACCACTTCCATATAAGATTTAAAATTATCCAAATATCCATTCATCTACGAAAGTATTTAAGACATGCCAGCTGCTTTAACAAAATTACTCCATGTGATCTTCATAATAATCTTCATTTGCAAGATGGGAAAATTGATGCTCAGAGTGATAAAAGAAGTTGCTCAAGGTGAAACAGCAGTTAGAAGGTGTATTGAATTCTACTTTGTTGACCAGCAAGCTTATGCTTTTATCATATATTCTATTCTAACCTCTTCTACCAGGCCCTTCTTTCCCTATATCTTTTCTCTCTTTTCTGGAGTTGTAAGGAAAAGGAAAAAGAATACTGTGAGTGTTGGCATGAGAGTGGTCTAATTTCAAATTAATATTCAAGAAAAATAATTCATGTCTTTCAGCCTTTCCTACTCATGAATTAAATTAATCACCCTGAATATTTATGTATTTCTTGGAGAATAAAATGAGATATGCAGACAAAAAGTCCAGTTCTAAATATCCTACCCTTCTTCTCTGGGAGCAGAAGGGGTTTCTTCATCCATTTTCTTTCCTCCTTTGCTTAACAACTTTTGTTTCTATTTCTTTATTGATCTTTTCTCTCCTGCCATGACTGTTCCTTCTCCTTTCTCTCTTCCTTTCCTTCATGTGTTAATAAGATTTAGAAAAAATTACATGACATCCACTTCAGACCAAGTACTGGCCCTGCCACCTAATTGAACTGAATGGGGTTAAGCAACATTTTTACCTGGAATCTATTTCCTTACCAATAAAATTCAATAGATATTGTCAAAAATCTTTTCCAGACTTCCATTTTATAATGTTGATGATATTTCTTTCAGACACTCTAGGCATTTATAAAATTTTATTCTGCAAATTCTGTCCTGATGTTCCTACATTTCCTGACTGCTGTACCTTACCTTAATTTCCTAATCTTTTATCTACCAATGGCAAGTCATTAAACATTTGAAATGGAATTAAACATCTTGCTCCATTGCGTTTCAGTTCTCCATCTGGCTTTTGCAATTGGAATTTAGTGGCAAATGTGATTTTGAGCTTTGGGGGGCTGTATGTGAGCAAGAAATACTGATGCCATCAGCGCACATGACTATACAAGTCTGAACTTTGTAGTCTCCATCATTTTCAGAGAAACAGATGGCAAAGAAAATAATTCTGAAATGTCCCCACCACGAGGGAGAGAAAGAAAGAAAAAAGGGAAAAAAGAAAAAGGAAAGGGAGAGGGAACCAAAATGCAAAAACATTTCATTGAGAGAAAAATACCTCTTGCCTTTTGAAGATAGTGATGCATTATATAAAAGTGTGCTTGAAGACTCTGAAATCATTGAAAAAATCTTCCTTAAGGTTCAGAGTGTGAAGGGGACTAGAAGTATCACAGTGGAATATATGAAGAATATTCCTTCCTTTTGTTATTTGAGTGACCCCAATCAATACTCTATAGACTTTGGTGCTATCTCACAAGTTAAGTCTAGGAAGGACTTTCTAGGACAAAGCACAGACAACATGTCAGATATCCCAAAAACTAGTCCCTGAGACAGAAATCTCCAAAAATTCAAAGTGCAAAATGCAAAGGGACGTGGCAAACTCACGTTGTTCCTGGCCAACACAACCATATGATGACAGCCAATCCAAGAACTGTTGTTTAGTGGCATCCACAATTTGTTAGCTTTTGGGTCTGTTTTTGCTATGTAATCAACTAGTCTCAAACTGGGTAGCTCAGAAAAATAATTATCTCTCCTCACTCTTGAGTCTGTGGGTTGGATTTTGGTTTGCTGATCTAATCTGGACTTGATTGGGCATCTGTGCTTCAAGCTGTGCGTCAGCTGGGCCTGGCTCTCACTGCTTGATGGTTGGATGTTTTAGGTCTTATATGGAATGTCAGGCTAGACAGAGCATGTGCCTATGCCAGAAAAGGCATCAGCACAAGAAACAAAGAGATGATATGAGTCATCTTGAGGTTTTGATGTGATGGCACACAATCACTCCCACTTATATCCCATCAACCAAAGCAGTCATATGGTTTTCTAGTTACCTATTGCGCTCTCTCTCTCTCTCTCTCTCTCTCTCTCTATATATATATATATATATAGCAATAAATTCTAAAATTTAGTGATGTGAAACAGGTATTTTATTGTCCTCTGAGATACTGTTGGCGAAGTATTTGGAAAGATATAGATATCTGTTCTCTATGATGTCTAGTCCTTACCTAAGATCACTCAAATGACATAAACAGATGGAAAGAAGGATCCCCTTCCAAGATAACCTATTTATTCATATGTCTGGTCTATGTTGGGATGGTCATGGGACAGATTCAGCTGGCACTGCTGAAGAAAGAGCCTGAATGTGACATTTTCAGTCTCAGGGTAGGTGAACTCTTTGTGAGGTCACCTTGTGGTGATTTGAGGCTCTTCAAACAAGTACTTCAGAAAACCAGGGAGGGGCCACGTGACTTTTACTGACCTAGCCGCTGAAGCTAACTACCATGTCTCATGTTACTTTTCTTTTCTTTTTTTTTTTAACTGAAACAATATTTATTATTTTACACAACAAGAAGTTCCAGAAACAGCGTAGTTCCCCGTTGTCTAATTTAGGAGTTCAGTGAGAACATATGAACTCAACTTCTCTGAATCTGTCTGACCTTCCACTTTTTTTTTCTTTTCTTTTTTTTTTTTTATTTTTTTATTGTTGGGGATTCATTGAGGGTACAATAAGCCAGGTTACACTGATTGCAATTATTAGGTAAAGTCCCTCTTGCAATCATGTCTTGCCCCCATAAAGTGTGACACACACCAAGGCCCCACCCCCTCCCTCCTTCCCTCTTTCTGTTTTCTCCCCCATAACCATAATTGTCATTAATTGTCCTCATATCAAAATTGAGTACATAGGATTCATGCTTCTCCATTCCTGTGATGCTTTACTAAGAATAATGTCTTCCACGTCCATCCAGGTTAATACGAAGGATGTAAAGTCTCCATTTTTTTTTAATGGCTGAATAGTATTCCATGGCATACATATATAACAGCTTGTTAATCCATTCCTGGGTTGGTGGGCATTTAGGCTGCTTCCACATTTTGGCGATTGTAAATTGAGCTGCAATAAACAGTCTAGTACAAGTGTCCTTATGATAAAAGGATTTTTTCCCTTCTGGGTAGATGCCCAGTAATGGGATTGCAGGATCAAATGGGAGGTCTAGCTTGAGTGCTTTGAGGTTACTCCATACTTCCTTCCAGAAAGGTTGTACTAGTTTGCAGTCCCACCAGCAGTGTAAAAGTGTTCCCTTCTCTCCACATCCACGCCAGCATCTGCAGTTTTGAGATTTTGTGATGTGGGCCATTCTCACTGGGGTTAGATGATATCTCAGGGTTGTTTTGATTTGCATTTCTCTAATATATAGAGATGATGAACATTTTTTCATGTGTTTGTTAGCCATTCGTCTGTCGTCTTTAGAGAAAGTTCTATTCATGTCTCTTGCCCATTGATATAAGGGATTGTTGGCTTTCTTCATGTGGATTAATTTGAGTTCTCTATAGACCCTAGTTATCAAGCTTTTGTCTGATTGAAAATATGCAAATATCCTTTCCCATTGTGTAGGTTGTCTCTTTGCTTTGGTTATTGTCTCCTTAGCTGTACAGAAGCTTTTCAGTTTAATGAAGTCCCATTTGTTTATTTTTGTTGTTGTTGCAATTGCCATGGCAGTCTTCTTCATGAAGTCTTCCCCCAGGCCAATATCTTCCAGTGTTTTTCCTATGCTTTCTTGGAGGATTTTTATTTTTTCATGCCTTAAATTTAAGTCCTTTATCCATCTTGAATCAATTTTTGTGAGTGGGGAAAGGTGTGGGTCCAGTTTCAGTTTTTTACATGTAGACATCCAGTTCTCCCAACACCATTTATTGAATAGGGAGTCTTTCCCCCAAGGTATGTTCTTGTTTGGTTTATCAAAGATTAGGTGGTTGTAAAATGTTAGTTTCATTTCTTGGTTTTCAATTCGATTCCATGTGTCTATGTCTCTGTTTTTGTGCCAGTACCATGCTGTCTTGAGCACTATGGCTTTGTAGTACAGACTAAAATCTGATATGCTGATGCCCCCAGCTTTATTTTTGTTACAGAGAACTGCCTTAGCTATACGGGGTTTTTCCGGTTCCATACAAAACGCAGAATCATTTTTTCCAAATCTTGAAAGTACAATGTTGGTATTTTGATAGGAATGGCATTGAATAGGTAGATTGCTTTGGGAAGTATAGACATTTTAACAATGTTGATTCTTCCCATCCATGAGCATGGTATGTTCTTCCATTTGTTAATATCCTCTGCTATTTCCTTTCTGAGGATTTCATAGTTTTCTTTATAGAGGTCCTTCACCTCCTTCGTTAGATATATTCCTAGGTATTTCATTTTCTTTGAAACTGTGGCGAAGGGAGTTGTGTCCTTAATTAGCTTCTCATCTTGGTGTACACAAAGGCTACTGACTTGTGGACATTGATTTTATATCCTGAAACATTACTGTATTTTTTGATGACTTCTAGGAGTCTTGTGGTTGAGTCTTTGGGGTTCTCTAAGTATCAGATCATGTCGTCAGCAAAGAGGGAGAGTTTGACCTCCTCTGCTCCCATTTGGATTCCCTTTATTTCCTTGTCTTGCCTAATTGTATTGGCTAGAACTTCCAGCACTATGTTGAACAGTAAAGGTGACAGAGGACAACCTTGTCTGGTTCCAGTTCTAAGAGGAAAAGCTTTCTGTTTTACTCCATTCAGTAAAATATTGGCTGTGGGTTTGTCATAGATAGCTTCAATCAGTTTTAGAAATGTGCCACCTATGCCTATACTCTTCAGTGTTCTAATTAGAAAAGGATGCTGGATTTCATCAAATGCTTTTTCTGCATCTATTGAGAGGATCATGTGATCTTTATTTTTGCCTCTGTTAATATGGTGGATAACGTTTATAGACTTGGCGTATGTTAAACCAGCCTTGCATCCCTGGGATGAAGCCTACTTGATCATGATGAATGACTTTTGTGATGATAAGCTGTAATCTATTGGCTAAGATTTTGATGAGAATTTTTGCATCTATATTCATGAGTGAGATTGGTCTGAAATTCTCCTTTTTGTTTGGGTCTTTTCCTGGTTTTGGTATCAGGGTGATGTTTGCTTCATAGAATGTGTTGGGGAAGATTCCTTCTTCCTCAGTTTTTTGGAATAATTTCTGCAGTACAGGAATAAGCTCTTCCTTGAAGGTTTGATAGAATTCTGGAGTGAAGCCATCTGGACCAGGGCATTTTTTGGTTGGAAGATTTTTCATTGTTTCTTTGATCTCAGTGCTTGAAATTGGTCTGTTCAGGAGCTCTATTTCTTCCTGGCTGAGTCTAGGGAGAGGGCGTGATTCCAAATATTGATCCATTTCTTTCACATTGTCAAATTTCTGGGCATAGAGTTTCTGGTAGTATTCAGAGATGATCTCTTGTATCTCTGTGGGATCAGTTGTTATTTCCCCTTTATCATTTCTGATTGAGGTTACTAGAGATTTTACTTTTCTATTCCTTGTTAGTCTGGCCAATGGTTTATCTATTTTATTTATTTTTTCAAAAAACCAACTCCTTGTTTCATTAAGTTTCTGAATGATTCTTTTGTTTTCAATTTCATTGATCTCTGATTTGATTTTGGATATTTCTTTTCTTCTACTGAGTTTAGGCTTAGATTGTTCTTCTTTTTCCAATTCCATAAGATCTCTTGTGAGGTTGTTGATGTGCTCTCTTTCTGTTTTTCGAATGTAGGCATCTAAAGCGATGAATTTTCCTCTCAAAACTGCTTTTGCAGTATCCCACAGGTTTTGGTAGCTTGTGTCTTCATTGTTGTTATGCTCAAGGAAGTTAATGATTTCCTGTTTTATTTCTTCCTGCACCCATCTGTTATTCAACAGAAGATTGTTTAATTTCCATGCCTTTGGGTGGGGTCGAGCATTTTTGTTAGAGTTGAGTTCCACCTTTAGTGCCTTATGGTCTGAGAAGATACAAGGTAAAATTTCAATTCTTTTGATTCTGTTGATATTTGTTTTGTGTCCCAGGACATGATCAATTTTGGAGAATGTTCCATGGGGTGATGAGAAGAATGTATATTCTTTTTCTTTGGGATGGAGTGTTCTATATGCATCTATCAAGCACAGTTTTTCTAGGGTCTCATTTAAATCTCTTATATCCTTGTTTCATTTCTGTTTAGAGGATCTGTCCAGCTCTGTAAGAGGAGTGTTAAGGTCCCCTGTTATTATGGTATTATCAGATACCATATTGCTCAGACTGAGTGAGGTCTGTTTCAAGAATCTGGGAGCATTTAAATTGGGTGCTAAATATTTAGAATTGAAATGTCTTCTTGTTGTATTTTTCCCTTGACCAATATAAAGTGATCATCTTTGTCTTTTTTGACTTTAGTTGCTTTAAATCCACATGTATCTGAAAATAAGAATGCAACTCCTCTTTTCTTCTGAATGCCATTTGCCTGAAAAATTGTCTTCCAACCCTTGACTCGGAGCTTTAATTTGTCTTTTGAAGCCAGGTGTGTTTCTTGCAGACAGCAAATGGATGGCTTGTGTTTTTTAATCCAGTCAACCAATCTATGTCTCTTCAGTGGGGAATTCAAGCCATTAACCTTTATTGAGATAATTGATAAGTGTGGTAGTATTCTATTCGTCTTATTTGGTGAGAGTCCATTGCTTAGTTTTATCTTTTACATCAGTGTGGAGGTTAGGTTCTGTCCTTTAATTTCTGAGTTCTTACTTTGCTGCTGATCCATTGTGGTGGTCAGTGTGCAGAACAGGTTGAAGTATTTCCTGTAGAATTTCCTCAATGTTTGTATATCGTAAATGATTTGATTTCTCCATCAATTTTGAAGCTTAGCTTAGCAGGGTACAGAATTCTGGGCTGGAAATTGTTCTGTTTAAGTAGATTAAAGGTAGATGACCATTGTCTTCTTGCTTGGAAATTTTCATTAGAGAAGTCTGCGGTCACTCTGATGGATTTGCCCCTGTAGGTCAACTGGCACTTACTCCTGGCAGCTTGCAGAATCTTTTCTTTTGTCTTGATTTTGGACAGGTTCATCACAATGTGTCTTGGAGATGCTCGGTTAGAGTTGAGGTGACTGGGGTCCAATAGCCCTCTGAAAGCAGTGTGTCAGTATCTTTGGTGATATTTGGGAAATTTTCTTTTATAATATTCTCTAGTATGGCTTCCATTCCTCTGGGGCATTCTTCTTCCCCTTCTGGAATTCCTATAACTCGTATGTTGGAACGATTCATAAAGTCCCATAATTCTGACGGTGAACGTTCTGCTTTCTCTCTCTTCTTTTCTGCCTCTTTTACTATGTGAGTTATCTCAAGAACTTTGTCTTCTACCTCTGAAATTCTTTCTTCTGCATGGTCTAACCTGTTGCTGATACTTTCAATTGCATCTTTAAGTTCCCTAATTGACTGTTTCAGTTCCTTCAGTCTGCTATATCCTTTTTATATTCTTCATATCGTTCATCTCTTATTTGATTCTGTTTTTGAATTTCCTTTTGGTTATTTTCCACTTTATTAGCAGTTTCCTTCATTGTTTCCATCATTTCTTTCATTGTTTTCATCATGTGTATTCTAAATTCCCTTTCTATCATTCCTAACATTTCTGTATAGGTGGAATCCTCTGCAGTAGCTACCTCATGGTCCCTTGGCGGGGTTGTTCTCGACTGGTTCTTCATGTTGCCTGGAGTTTTCTGCTGATTCTTCCTCATGAGTGATTTCTTTTATCTTTTTCCTTGCCCAAATTTTCCTTTCACTTCCTCTTGCTCTTTAAATTCTCGTGCCTGTGGACCATGGCTGGAGACGGGCGGGAGGGGTGCGGGCTGCAGCCGCTCAGGCTCCCCGGGCATGGGCAGAGCCGGAAGCACAAGTTTGCAGGTCTGTCGGGCACGTGCGCGGGCCGGGCTCCGGCAGGCTGCGCTGGGCTGTGCCGGGCTGGTGCTGGTTCCTAGCTCCCGGCCGGGGTGGGAGCGCGGCGGTCCTCCGCCTGCACTCATGTTACTTTTCTTAGCTCCAAACTAATGGCTAAGCCAGCTGAGATTCCAGGAGAAAAACATTAGCCTTCAGCTGTTCATGGAAGGGTTTTAAAGGATTTGTGTTTCATTTAAAACATTATATATGGCTGAGCCCTCTACTGAAAGGGAGGGCAAAGTCATGTGGCATCAACTAGGGGCAAAGGGAGGTAAAAGTGATTCCAGCTAAGAAAGTGATAGCCACAGGGAAGAAGTGAAACTGATTAATGGCCATTGAAAGAGACATAGGTAACCAATTCTTCTACATGTGGGAAATATAGAAAAGCAAATAATCCTTAAGGAATGGGATGCTACAGGGTCACTCTATGATTTCAAGATTAACACCATAAATACTATGGTCCAAGTTCAAGGATTATAGTGCTATGTAAGATACCGGATGTAGAAGAAAAATTGAGTCATAAGTGCGAATGATGTGGTACCATCAAGTACCAGAACTGAAGGAACAAGACTAAAATGAGATTTTATTTTCCTGATCAAGCTACATATAATGTATCTCCTCTGATATAATATGCTTGAGCTCTGGAGCTGAGGATTCTAGATCAACAGATAGAGATGATCAGAGATCTAGTGAGGAAGATATAAGAAAATAGGAGCCAATACTCTCTAATGACATTTCCAGGAATAATTGAACAATATATTGGTGATAGCAAATGGAGATATGCTTGCTAAATTTCAGAGTTATTGATCAGAATGTCTTATACTAGAATAGTTTGTAAAATAACTCCTACAATATTTCTAGAACCTAGAACTTATTAAAACTTGTTTTGTTGTAAAATTTATCCACTCTATAAAAAAGTAAAAGCTGAAAATATTTGATGATATTTCTATCTCCTTTGAAAGCATCAGAAATAAATATCAATTTAAACATATGTGTGTTTTCTCACAAATTAACACTTTTTTTTACTAACAGAGTACTCCATATCAGATTTACTAGCTGTATTAACAAAGGCAGACTGTTAAGAGGGGTTGGAATTCTAAACTGCCAGATATAAGAGCCAAAAAATGCCAAGAATGTACAATCACAGACTAAAATAAGAATGTTTTCAAAGCTCCCTTTCCAAAGCTTAAGGTAGGATATGGAAGGGATATGACAATGTGACTCAGAGATCATCGTCATTATTATTATTATTACTGACAAAAGGTGGTCAGACTTGACAGACGATTTGCTTGCAAACAATGTTTGTGGTTGGAATTTTCAATACAAACACCATGAATAGTTAATGCTTATCAAGATACATCTGTTTAATAATAATAACCTCAGTTCTAAATTATTTAGAAATCTCTGGTATCTTTAAAGATTTGTGGAGATACATGTATGTGTGCACACACACACAAATATATATATTTGCCTGAATCTTTTTGCAGGCTCTTCTCACAAGGTACCATTCTGTATATTAGGGAGTCTTAGGTTAATATTCAGAACCCTGGAGGAAGATCTTGCTTTGACGTCAAGATCTTGATTCTCTGAGGCACAGAGAACTAAAACAGATCATTGTTTTCTATGCCTAAAATTATGGTCTATCCCTGGTGTTCTTGTTATTTAAGTTTAGCTAATTCCTAAAGGTACAATTCAAATAGCCATTGCTCCCCAAAGCAGTTCTGACAACCACCCACCTATCATTGCATCTGTTTCTTTGTTTTCGTTTCTGCCTTTTTTTTTTTTTTTTTTTTGAGACAGCGCTTCAAGCTGTCACCCTGGGTAGAGTGCCATGGCATCACAGCTCACAGCAACTTCCAACTCCTGGGCTTAAGCGATTCTCTTGCCTCAGCCTCCCAAGTAGCTGGGACTACAGGCACCCACCACAATACCCGGCTATTTTTTTGCTGTAGTTATTGTTGTTTGGCAGGCCTGGGCTGGATTCGAACCTGCCAGCTCTGGTGTATGTGGCTGGAGCTTTAGCTGCTTGAGCTACAGGTGCTGAGCCCATTGCATCTGTTTATAAGACTTAGCTTCAGATGCCTTATAGACAAGCTTGTTCTTTCACTTAAATCATTGGACTCAGTTAAAGCTGAAAAGTGTTAGGTGTCATGAACACATGCAGTGAAAGGGACACGGTTACTCATGGTTACTCACAGTGAAGAGGCTAGGCCATTTTCATCTTCAGAGCTCCTGGACTATATCCTGTAGAACTCAGTCCTTGAACTCATACATGGGATGTGGTAACTAGATCAGTTAAATATAATTTAATTAATTCATCTATTCATCACGTCTTCCAAGAACAAAGCATTATATAATTCTCCTGGCATCACCTTCTATGCATGCATAGAGAAATAAACTATATACTTTATATTTGAACATTTTACTGTATGTAAAGTAGACCTTAATTAAATTAAGTAAATACTGAGTAAATAAGTAAACCAGCATCTGTTCCTTAGAAGGCACATAGACATGTAAAGTATTTTTAAACTGTTCCTGGGGGACCTCTGAGTTTAATGCCCTCATTTTCTGATGTTTTTGTGATATAAAAAAGAAACGTCCCTCATTTTGTGCTTTTCTTGATATGCAAAAGAAGCATAACCTATAAAAGTAGGAATGTCGTAGAAAAATATGATAATAATTCTCCACTTAGGAGTTGCATTCCTTGGTTCCTACAAATTCAATTGTTTAAGCAAAAGGTAGATCTTATCTTCCATGGAGAGCTTTCCAAAATACAAAGATCACCAAATCATTTCCCCTTTTAAAGAATCCCAGCCTCCTTGCTACTTTTAGTATAACATCCAAGCATGGCATATAAGACATTTAAGCTACAACCATGATTTCTATTCACAAATTGTCCCATATTCTTCTCAACCTCCAAGTCTCTTTGCATTTTTTTATTTATTGTTATTGTTGTTTTTCTTGGAGGACCATTTCTGCTTTTTTCTGTTTAATTCTACTCTCCATTTACCACTCAGCTCTAGGAAAATTTCTTTTGGAAGCCTTCTGTGAACACTTACACATCTTAGCCTTTCACAAAGGCATTTCCTTCCTGAGGATCCCAGCATGCCAAATGCCAGTATAATGTTACTGAGACTTACATATGGTAATAGTTGCAAAGCAATTGTAGTGCACTGGGCCTTGAGAGATACTAAGAAATTGGTTAAATTTGATAAAAATTATTTTTTAAATTATTACCAAGTATATACTCTCTTATCCTCTTAAAAAGCATCTTCTAATTATTCAACCATTACTCATGAGAAACTATAAGTTTATCAAAGATAAAGTTGTCTTTTGCATCTTTGCTAGGTGTTGAATAGATGGGAGGATCAGGCAAAATGTACTATTTATAATGCAATTTTATTTGTTTGGAAAAGTTTCATCTGTTTTTAGATGAGATTTAATATTTGAAGAAGCTTCTATACACAAGCCATACCTTGATTCAAACACAACACTTTATAAAACTTAGGGAACTTTTGAGGACAAATCTTTTACCTTGATAAATAATGCATACTGGTTACAATTGCAGGCAAAGTATTTTCTCTAGGGATACCAATAACTAAGTTACTTAAGACAAAATTTAAGTGGTAGAATATTGTTATTGCTCCTATCACTCCTTCAGGAAATTTGTGTCATATGGTAAATTTTATCCTTAAATGTTATCCCTGTGGATTCTGGAGTCTTTTTGTGCAGGGTGTACACTAACATTCAGAATGCTGCAATTCAGGCGAATGTGAGGAGATAGAGTGTGGTGATTATGGAGAAGGACCTGGCTTTTAATTTCAGGTCTATACCGATTGGGCAGGTTACTAAATGTCTCTATGCTTCAATATTCCTGCATATTAAATGATAATGTTATTAAGTACTTGCGTCCCAGCACTGTTGTGAATATTGGAGGATATAATGACTATCCACCTGCCATGGTACTTCCAACACAGCAGGCACTCAGCAAGGCTGGATCACCATTTCCATCTCCTTTGGGTCTCCTCTCCTCCTCCTGAGACACAAGCCACATGTTACTGCTTATCTGGTGACACCCAGTCTGTTTTTCCCTTCCTAGTCTGGTCCTTTATTTTTATAATGATCAGCCCATTCAAAGTCAATTTTCTCAATTGGCCTACTTTATTATACAGAAAATATGCAAGTATCTAAAAAGATGTTAGACTTCACACTATTGTCACTTTATCCCTGAGAATTTATAATAGACAAAAAAAAACACATGGATTTTCATAAACAGAACCTAGATCTTTATGATACTTTTAAGATATACTTTTTAAATTTATAGTAGGAGTGATTTTCATGTAGAGACATTAAGACTTTAATAGTCACAAGCATGCACATGTCATTTTAGAAGCAGTGTAGATTTCTTCATGTATTTGCTTGCAAGCTGTTTGTTTTCTCCTCTCGCTTGCAGCTGGAAGTTGCTTATAGCCCCTCTCAGAAGGAATTGTCAGCACAAACAATGCAGATTGCAAAATGAGAAAATCTGAAACAAAAGCATGTGCTCAAATCTCCCAGGTAAACACGCTTCCCAACAAAATCTTGTCCTGTGCAGCCTTTTGTACCAGAAGAGTGAATTTTACCTGTGGTTCTAAATCATTCTGCATCTGTGTTGTATTGAAGGCATGTCATTTGTGGAAGGAGAGTACTCTACACTGGCTTGATTTCTAGTCCCTGAAGACTACTTCATATACTTACTATTCAAGCTTTTCACGGTTTCTGTAATACATGCACTACATCCCTTGACCACCAGAGCACACAAGCTGACTTACAAAACAAAGGAAAACTAACAAAAGTAAACATGTTTGTCATAAAGACTTTGGTTTCTGGGAGATGTATTTGGTCCTAATTCAGTTTCAAGTAGCTAGAAGGAAGGTGTTGATTATTCCCAATGCAAATAAGTGATAAATATTTGACATGATAGATATGCTAATTATCCTGATCTGATCACCATGTGTTAAATGTTTTGAAACATCACTGTACTCCATGAATATATACAATTGTTACTTGTCAACTAAAAAGTAAATAAGATGCTGTATCTACTGTCAAAAAGCTGGTGATTAATCTCAGCATAAAGACAATCAACAAGAACTTATGATGAACAATTGGGGTAGGCTAGCCAAGCACACGGGGTGCACAACACAAGCCTAGATGATCCAGCTAGCATTCTGGAATCCAATAAGTGCTGAGGGCTGTAGGTATAGAATAGTACTACATGCCAGGAGCCTTTTTATTTTAACTCAACAACACTTGAATGAGGCGGTTACAATTGTCTCTCATCTTTGTAGAGGGGGGAACTCATGCTCAGAAAATTTAAGTGCACATGTTAACACAAATTCTATCCTTTGGAGCACACTGCCCCTAAAACCTGTTATTTTAATGGCTGATATTGTTTTTCATTGGGTAAGCCAGAGAAAATAGAAGAAAAATGGACTCTTGTGTGTCTTCCTTTCATTTATCTAGTAGTTACACATAAGGCCAAGATCCACATACAGAACAATAAGAGCAGGAAGAAGAAGAAAAGAAAAAACAACTAGTTCTAACCAACTAAATAGAAACTGTTATTTACAGAATATAAGTTTGCCAATGTGAAGTGGCACAAAGGGTAGGAATAAATATGGAGAAGGTGAGCCACTGTCATTGTGCAGCTCCATGGGAAGAAAAAGGGTGGCATAAAGGAGGCAATCTCTTCTTTGCTTCTCACTTTCCTGGGCCAGCTATTAGAAAATAGGCCTTCAAAATTATGATGAATATATATGACCAAATGTATAAGTCCTCACTTTAATAATAATAATGACCATAGTCATGATATAATAACCATTTTTTTTTTTTTTTTTTTGCCAGGGCTGGGTTTGAACCCACCACCTCCGGTATATGGGGCTGATGCCCTACTCCTTGAGCCACAGGCACTGCCCATAATAATAACCATTTTTTCAGACACAATCCCATAGCTAGGTCAGTTTCCCCTACTGTATATATTCACGGTGTCATTATCCTTTTCCCTCATGATAGTTTTCATTCCTTTTTGTACCTCTTTTTTAAATAATTGCTTCACAGGCCTGGCCTGACATGCTGTAGGGATAGGGACCACTTCATTTGCTTTAGCTCAACATTGTATGGCAATTATACAATAAATATCCTTTGATTACAGGATACGTTTGATTTTCTGATTCCCAAGCCTAGAGTGTATTAGAGAGTACAGAAGTGGAAACTATGTCATAGTTTATATGGTGAGGAAGCATGGCTAATGGGAAGGAAAATGACAAAACAGAAAAAAACAAACAAAATAAAACAAACCCTAACATCAGAACCAAAACAACCAAATTGAAATCAATAGGAATGTTCAGCTAAAGCCTGGAGCCATTTGGTTAAAAGATTAAATTTCCTTACATGATTCAGTGGTCGTCCCTCCTTCCATCTAGGTATATCGGAACTTGTGACAGATAAATAAACCATGTGCAGGAAACAGTTGGATTTTTTTTGTAAAAATTACATTTTAACAATGGGTCTAGCTGTGTACATATATGTGTGTGTGTGTGTGTATACAGAGAGAGAGAGAGAAATAATTGTTTTTTATTAACTACTTTTAAGCAAGAAAGAGAAAACAAATAAATATATAACTACACCTAATGTTTCTTTTAAACATAGGAGAAAGTAAGACTGTCCTATAGAGGGTGATGTGAGAAGTTTCCTATTACATACAAAACTCAAATCTCTCCTGAACAGATATCTTTTGTTGACTGCCACAGTGCTGATTTCATCCCTCAGTTACAGTTAGCAACATCTTTTTTTTTTCCCATCATAGAAACCTCACTACAGGAGATGGTCGATAATTAGCAAGAAGACAGTATAGTTTCAATGAAAAGATCATATCCAATTTAGTGTATCAAGTGCCATGTTGGGGCTATTTTCTTTTTGAGAGAAACATCATTTACCTTAGCATGAAAATTATAATCACATTTTAACAAACAGGTACAGAAATAAACATAGAATGTTTTTAATAATCCTAAAATGTGCAGTTTTGATTCTGGTGGTAAAATCAACACCAGGAAATTGTCCTTGTTACTTTCTCTTATCTAAGGTACAAACAAAATTCACCCTTGGAAAGGAGAGATGAATATGATAAACCATCTCTTCTACCTGCCCAACGTTGTCTGTGTTATAGACCTATTGCGTTCATATGTATTCACGAGAACAGCGTGATCTCCATACATCAGACACAGGAAGGAAGGAAGTTGAATGGAATAAGTTAGTAGTTATGAGAAAAATATTAGAATTATATATTTCTGAGATTTAAAAGAAAAATCTAGCACTCAATAACTGACTGATCCTGGTGAAGTTAATTAATCTGACAGCGATTCAGGCTTCTCATCTTTTAAAATGAGAATACTAATTCTAAACTCACAGATAAAATATCCAAGACATAAGGCTATAATAAATATAATAAATAATGTAAATAAATGTAAAATGCAAACTAGTGAATCCAGTTTGCATTCACCTATAACACCCCCATTCATACACTTCATGCCAAGAAAGAAGATCTTATCTTAAAAGATGGGGGATCCATGTAACCCACAGGATTGTTGGAGAGATGTAACGAAACTTAACATGACTTATGTCCACTCCAGCTTTTTGTTATGGTAATAAAATTGAGTTAGCCCATTGTCTATAAAATGAAATGAGACTTAATTAAACTTAAAAGTTTCTGCACAGCTAAGGATACAACAATTATGAGAAAACAAATAGATAACCTTCAGAATAGGAAAAGATATTTGCATGTTACAAATATGACAAAGGCTTGATAAGTAGGATCTATCTGAAACTCAAATCAATAAACAAAAAAAAGAGCTAATAATCCCATCTGTCACTGGGCAAGAGATACAAACAGAACGTTCTCTGAGGAATACAGACAAAAGGCTAACAAACATGAAAAAATGCTCATCATCCCTAATCATCAGAGAAATGCAAATCAAAACCACCCTGCAATATCACCTAACCCCAGTAAGATCAGCCTACATCATAAAGTCCCAAGGTTGCAGAGGCGGGCATGGATGTGGAGAGAGGAAAAGGCTTCTATACTGTTGGTGGGACTGCAAACTAACACAGCTACTTTGGAAAGAAGTATGGAGAATCCTCAAAGAATTCAAATTAGACCTCCCATTTGACTCTGCAATCCCACTATGAGGCACCTATCCAGAAGAAAAATAAAATTATTTTATCATCAGGAAATATACACTAGATTGTTTATAGCAGTTCGATTTACAGTCACCAAGATGTGGAAACAACCTAAATGCCCGTCAACTCAGGAATGGATGAACACGCTGTGGTACACAGTGTGATGGAATACTAGTCAGCCATAAAAAGATGATGACTTCACATTTTTTTTTTGTATTAACCTGAATAGAGTTGAAACACCTTCTTCTCAGTATAACTATCATAATATTGGAAAAGCAAATATCCAATGTATTCAGTATTAACATGAAGCCAGTAGACGATCTAATTCATGCTCATTTAAATTCAAGTGGGGGGAGGAGGAAGAAGGGAGGGAGATGGAAGATTTGGGATGTTCCCATTGAATGTCACATACAGTGTAGGGGTGTATGGCACAGCTTTGGGGTGCAAGACATAACTACAAGAGGGATTCTACCTAAGAAATTCAAATACTATGACTTGGTTGTACCTTCACATTAAACTGAAATAAAAAAAGTTTCAGTTCAACTGTTTGTTGATACCCTGTTTTCCCGAAAATAAGACAGTGTCTTATTTTAAGGTGTGCTCCCAAAGATGCGCTAGGTCTTATTTTCAGAGGACGACTTATCTTTCCTGTAAGTAGGTCTTATTTTCAGAGGATGTCTTATTTTCAGGAAAACAGGGTATTTACCTGGGCATACGTATATGACTATAGATATTACTTACATATTATAATAGATACAAATGGTTCTGAAACAAATATTTGGGGCTAGAGCACTTTACTCATTGAAAAGCCATTTAATTCTTTTGTATTGTTTCTGTGTTCTTTGAGCCTCTGACAAATAAGAATAACAAGTTTATGGGTGGCGCCTGTGGCTCGAAGGAGTAGGGCGCTGGCCTCATATGCCAGAGGTGCTGGGTTCAAATCCAGCCCTGGCCAAAAACTGCCAAAGGAAAAAAAAAAAAGAATAACAAGTTTATAGTTTAGAGGTGAGAATTAAATGGCATCATATATCTATAGCACTAATAATCGGTGTAGGGTAAGAGTTCTATAAGTGTCAGAAGCTTTTATAAAGTTATAGCTCTGATTGCTTTTGTTCTTTTTGGTTGTTTTTGGCATTATCATTCTTGTTGGTAGTATCAAGTAGACCAATAAAATAGGTTTTGAAATTGAGAAAATCAGTTGTAAATCTTTTAATCCTTTTCTGAGCTAGAATTTTAGCATCTATAAAATGATAGTATGTGATCTCAACACATTATGCAAAGTATTTTGATGGGTAAATATGTCAATATCACTAGATTAAAGGGTGCTCAGATAGCTGGTAACAACATTATGTGTGGCATTTAAATCAGATTAAGCAAAGAATCTTTATCCTCACCAATGAGTATCACCCAGTCCATTGAGGGCCCAGATAAAACCAAACTGCTCTGAAAAGCAAAGGAAATATGAAAATAAAAGGCAATCTATTGAGTGAGATAAAAGGATTTATCTCCAAAATATATAAGAAACTCCTGCAATTCTGTAACAACCACCTGATTAAAAAAATGGGCAGAAGAACTTCTGAAGAAAATATACAGATAACCAATAGGTACATGGAAAGGTGCTGAACATCACAAATCATCAGAGGAATGAAAATCCAAACCAAAATGAGGTATCTCATATCTGTTAAGATGACTATAAAACATAAAAAGTAAATGTTGTCAAGAAGATGGAAAATAGAGAACACCTATACGGTGTTAAAAATAAATAAATCTTAAGAATGTGGGAAATAGGCAACATCTATACTGTATTGCAAGACACTCTGAAAAACACCAGTACCAGTTCCTCAAAAAATTAAAAATAAAATTATCACATGATCAATCATTCTTTGGGGTGTATAGCTACAGGAATTGTAATTAGGACCTTAACAAGATAGCTGCACTCCTGTGGAAGTTAGCAAAGACCAGAAAGCAACCTAATTGCCCACCAAAGGGCAAATAGATTTTAAAAAGCAATGTATACACACACATACGTATATACAGACACCTAATGGAATATTATTCAGCCTTGAAGAAGAAGAAAATCCTGTCATTTGGGAGAACACACTAAACCTATAGGACATTATGCCTAGGTAAAATAAGCCATACATGGGACAAATGGTGCATGATACAACTCACATGTGGAGTATAAAATAGCCAAACTTATGCAAGCAGAGTCGAATGGAGATAATCTGGGCCTGAGGAAAGGAGTTGGATATACAAAGTTTCAGTTATACATGATGTTTAAGTCTCTGATATCTGCTGTATAGCATAGTAGCTAGACTTGACAACATTGTATTGTATACTTAGAATTTTCCTGAGAATATAGATCGTATATTAAATGTTCTTAACTCACATGCACACAAACGCACAGATAATAATAAAGAGGTGGGAGGAAATTTTGTAGATGATAAATATATTTATTAACATAGATTGTGGTGATGGTTTCATAGATGAATCTTCAAACTCATCAAGTTGTATAAATTTAATGTATACAGTTTTTATATCAGCCACACCTCCATAAAGTGGTTTTAAAACAAACAAGAAAAGATTGTAGTGAAACATACCTGAGCTTTGTACATAAAATAATTAGCCAAGTGACTGTTAAAATGGATGTACACATATATACATTTATATTTTTATTTTCATATTTATTACAAATATATTAATAATAGCTTATTTGTCATACATGTATGTAACTTTAAATATTTTGACAAACTTTGTCAAACTTTTTGACAATTTATGTTTGCTACATTCTTTGCCTCGTCCTTTGCTCTACAATATTTTATTGTTCATCTTATGTATTTTGATAGGTGTCTAATAGCCATGATGTCTATATAGGAACACCAATAGACCTCAAACACTACCCTTGATGTATATTTCATATTCAAAACTGGAGAGAAAAACAAAAGTTACTTAAAAAAAAAATTTATTGTCTTATATCTGTCTATCTCCCTAGAGTCAAATGCTATTTTTTTGTTGAATAAAAAAATATTGTTGACACGATTGCCCAAAACAAATGGCTTTCCTCAAACATTAATTGGGAACATTGGTTGCAAGAAAATTCCAGTGTCAAAATGGCTTGCCGTCAGAGGCAGAGCCTTATTTGTTTCTTTGTTCAATTGTCAAGAATAAGGCCTATTTGATGTATTTGTATAGCATTTTTTCAGAAAAAAAAATTTAAAAACAGTACAACCCCTCTGCTCTTTCAGTCAGATGACTATTGCTGCTAAAATATATCCTATCAGCAGAGTTTGAGTCAAAGTCAATTATGCAATTCATGCACAGAAAAAAATTTAATTTAGTGGAAAGGATGAGTATGGACAAATGGAAGTAATAAAGGCAAAGAAAGGCATTTCATGGATAAAAAAATCACGTACCAGAGGCAACCGGAAACAAACATTCTTGATCATACAACCTTAGGGTGTCAGGATGAGAAGAGAAGTGGGAAGACACAGGCTAAAACAAAAATCAGAAACCTGAACACACAGTGTCTTTAAGCTATGACTAGTCACATAAATCATTGTTGTGTTGGTTGGAAGTCAAGGACAAAATCTAAGCAAAAGGACAATGTGGTTATGTAGCTTTATTGGTATTACAATTTGTTGTTTGTTTTTAATGAGCTAAGAATTAAATTACAGCTTTAGACATTTTCTGTTAAATTTATGTATAGCTTCTTACAGAAAACCATCTTTGGCCTCTTTCTATCTTATGCCTAACAAAGCAAACATAACCTTTTCAATCAGAAGCGGATAGAGCAAAATGGGTAAAAACAAAGATGTTGTAGTTATAGTGAAAAGGAGAGGATTATAATGATAGCAATGACCTCTTCCTCCTCTGTGCCTAGACCCTTGGCCTCCCTCAGGTCTCCCTTTTCAGAGAAGCCTTCTGACCACTGTACAACATTTTTCTCTCTTCCTCACCCAGTGCTGGCTTCATGGGCATGTGACCAGTGCAGTTATACAGAGCTTCTGCCCCATTCAGATGGACCAGTGTTTTGAGTTCAATGTTCTATACTTGCTTTCTTGAAATTCCATTTAATCATTTTATCTTTGAATTTATATTTTGTAAGTCTAAAGAAACAATGGAGTATGTTCCCAGGTACTGGAAAGTTGTCTTAGGCACAGTATGACCACACACTAACTCCTGGGGATGGGTTCTTAGCTACCTGTTCTTCTGCCCCTTCCTTTCCTGGGCTAACTCAGCCTCCCACTCCTTTCTTCTACTCATGATACTTCCAGAGTCCACATTGGCAGGTGCATGGACAGGAGTTTAGGGAGTTGGATACACCTGCCTCATAACATCTTAGGGTGGGGGATGGTAGCATTTGTCCCTACTCCAGGCAGCAGCACAGTGGTATGCGTGGCAGATGATTAACCAGAGGTTACATCTCAAGAGCAGGCAAAAGACTCTTACTTATCCTTGATCAATTTACAAAGTGTGTCCTGGTGTGTATATATAAAGATCTTTGAGTGTTGGCCATCTACTGTGACCTTCAGTGGCAATCCTGAAGGAAGGAGACACACCTGACCCCATTTCCCAAGACTTCACCCCCACCATGGAACAGCATGTCAGTTCATCAGCTAGTGGATGGGGAACCAGGTAGTCACTGGTCTCCACCAAGTACATATATGATTCATTTCATGTGACAGGGCTCGTGGGCCCATTTGAGGGTCTGAACTCACTCATGAGTATCTCTTTGTGCCCAGGACTGTCTCTTATCCAGCTACATCCCAGGGAGATTTTCTCTTCCTTCTTCCAAACTTCCTGAATCTGATTTGGATTTGTCTCTTCTAACCAGCTTGAGACACTCTCCAGGTAGAAGCCACAAAATAAGAATTGTGTAATTTCAGAACTAACAGTCAAATGAGGTATATAAAATAGTAAGCAACACATACTGTTAATATTCAATTACAGATTAATGTTCAATTAGGATAGAGTCCACATCCGTTTTCAAATACCAAATATAGCATAACCATGAGTGTCTGCCATAGATTAAGCATTTAATAAATGAATGAATGGATGATCAAACAAATGAGTATTAAAGGACAAAAATGTATATTAAAAAATTAGCCTAATGCTGCTCGGCACCTGTAGCTCAAGTAGCTGAGGCGCCAGCCACATACACCAGAGCTGGCAGGTTCGAATCCAGTCCAGGCCTACAACCAAAAAACAGCTGTACGTTATGGCAGGTGCCTGTAGTCCCAGCTACTTGGGAGGCTGAGGCAAGAGAATCGCTGAAGCCCAGGAGTTGGAGGTTGCTGTGAGCTACGACAGCATAGCACTCTACCCAGGGCGATAGCTTGAAGCTCTGTCTCAAAAAAAAAACAAAAAAACAAATTTAGCCTAATGCCTGGCACATAGTGGGGCTGCAGCTGTTAGTGATGGACATGGTAGCAGTGAGAGTGGTGAAGGTGACGATGATGATACTGGTGTTATTTGACCCCATACACTGTATTTTTTACAATATGAATTTTTCTGAAATACTAGTTTAATCATATTTTTTGACTTGGTTTGTTCTCTTATTCTCTCTTATGTTTTGTGTCCTTTCACCGTATACCTCTCTTCTGATTGGAATATTCTTCATCCTTCTATTTTACCATAGATCATTCGTATTTTTATTTTATTTATTTACTTATTTTTGAGATAGAATTTCACTTTATCACCTTGGGTAGAGTGCCATGGCATCATAGCTCACGGCAACCTCAAATTCCTGTGCTCAAATGATCCTCATGCCTAGGCCTCCTGAGTAACTTGGACAACCTGTTACATCTGCCACAATGCCCAGCTATTTTTTTAGAGACAGAGACTGGCTCTTACTCAGGCTGGTCTTGAACCCCTGAGCTCAGGCAATCCAACCATCTTGACCTCCCAGAGTGTTGGGATTACAGCTCCGAGCCACTGTGCCCAGCTTATTGACCCATTCCTAATGCTTATCTCCTAGTTAATTTATGTTTGCTACAGTCTTTTTTTTTTTTTTTAAGATTTTTATTATTTTATTTTATTATTTTTTTTTTTTTTGCAATTTTTTTTTGGCCTGGGCTGGGTTTGAACCCACCACCTCCAGTATATGGGGTCAGCACCCTACTTCTTGAGCCACAAGCGCCACTGATGTTTGCTACATTTTTGGCATCGCTCACCAAATACTCATATACCAGAAATTAGCTAATATATTACGTACTCAAGAAGATCTTCCTGGCTGTCTCTGGCATGTATATCCTTTCATTGCACCACCCTTTGCAGTACACAGCAGAATTGTGAGTTATGTTTGTGTGATTTGTGCATGTTTTGGTCATCTGTCTTACCAAAAGGGTCTCAATGTGATACCCCAACATATATCTTAGATTTTGGGTTTCCTTGTGGCACATATTTGCTGCCTGAATTTGTGATTAAAGTTTGATAAAAATGGATATTATAGCAAATGAAGATCATGGGGAACCAATGGAAAGGAGCATTATTCTAAGCAGTGAAAACAGCTCCAGTCCCTTAATCCCCTAATAGAGTCCTTGTGTTGCGTCTCTTTAAACTCCGTTGTTTGATTATCGTGATGCCTGTTCAGGTCTACATGTATACCTACTTTAGTTGTTGTTGTTATTGTTCTTCATGCAGTTCCTTTCTAGTAACTATGAACAAGCCTTGGAAGGATATTCATCCTCTGGACTTGCAAAGTGCTGCAATAAAGACTCGGCTAAAATTACTTAAAAAGCCCAAAAAGAGAGTAACAAGCCAACTGAACATGTTTACCATCTCGGCATTTCTAGTTCATGGTAAGCAGGTTGAGCTAACATTTGCTCTCACAAACTTGAAGGTTTCTAATGTATGTATAATTAGGAAGTATCCTAGGAGAGGTGCATTCACGTTTTTCAGGTCTTGAATCTTTTACAGTAGGAGTGAATCCTTCTTTTTAAGGTAAAGAATACAAAATCATGAATGCAGATTTGCATGACTAAAAGCATTTATTTCAAATGAGTAAAGAAATCACAACAGATTATAAATTGAAAAGAAGATTAAATACCACACAATCCAAAAGACTAGCATATTTTTTAATTAATTACTTTTGAAACATTTTTATAATACTTTGTGTTCCCTAAATTATTTGGCTGCATTATCTTATGACAGTTTTGGATTATCATGTCTTGGAGTGAATAGAAGAATTATTTCATCCTTTCTTCTTGCAAGGTTGACTCTTTTTAATTTATTTTTCATGAATTGCCAACTGTATTTCTGATGGGCTAAAAACTGTGGTTTGATTAGCCCTTGGGGAGGAAGAAAAGTTTTTTTTTTTTTTTTTTCATTCTTTTTATTTTTATTTTTTTTTTAATTTTTTTATTAAATCATAACTGTATACAATGATATGATTATGGGGAGAAAAGTTTTTTTTTAAGTTACTTATATATTGATTAGAAGATTATTCCCCAGAAAAGTTTTAAATTTCAAATCTTTCTCTTCTGTCACATAATTCTATGCTGGGAGACGTACGAGATTTTGTAATACCACCTATCTGTGTGTTGCTATGGGAAGCTAGCCAAGAAGTCGTTCCTGCCTTGGGACAGCTAGAAATAACAACCTTACACACAGCAACTGAACCATGTACATACATTCTGCTAAATCTATGCAGTCCTTACTCAGTTTTCCTACAGCCAGATCCTAAAAATATCCATGAAGCACCTTGACTCCAACCCAAGCAGAGAGTGAGACATAGGAAGATTTGGGTAGGAAAGAAGAAATGGTCTTGAGCAATTGAGGTACAAATGTCTTATTGGTACGTTTTATAAAAAAAACTGACCATCTGATCATAGTGCTGAACCCATGCAGGTAAGATTTATTTCCATTTCGACAAGCAGATCTCTCCTTCCCAAACAGACTCTTCTCAGCAAACATGTAGTTATGCCAGCCTTCTCTATGTCAGTGAAGTAATAAATACATCATGAGGGACACTCTGGGTGTATGATATGGTTGACATGTTGTCCTCCACTGGAATGGTCTGACATCAAGATACTGGCCTAGATCTTAACTAGAGTAGGTCATAGAGTGCTGAAGGGCAAATAAGAATAATTCTTATAGCACTCAGCACAAGCTTTTATTGACTGAATACTATGCAGCAGACACTACGTCAAGCACTTGCTTACTGTATTTCATCAGTTGTTTATAACATCCACTGTACAGACAAAAATACTGAAATACAGACAAAGCAAATAAACTACCCCAAGAACAAGCTAGCAGAACTGGCATTTTGTCTATGGATATTTGATGCTAGGGTTGGCACTCTTACCCACTATATTTCACTGCTTCTAGGTTTTATT
This sequence comes from Nycticebus coucang, assembly GCF_027406575.1. Taxonomy (NCBI): domain Eukaryota; kingdom Metazoa; phylum Chordata; class Mammalia; order Primates; family Lorisidae; genus Nycticebus; species Nycticebus coucang. Next base: position 159,174,134 of record NC_069781.1, read on the forward strand.
TTTGATACATTGGAGAGGAATATACTTATTTTTTACTATGATGTTAGAGACAAGGACCTACATTTTGGAATGAAACCAAGCTAAATTTAAATCTCCCCTTGAATATTATTAGTTGAATACAATAATTACTCATTAGTTGATATTTAAAATTTTGCTTCTCATCTGTTGAAGAACTACTTTCAAGTACCTGGTTTATAACACTTTTTTGAAGAACTCCTAAGATAATTCAGAAGACACCTATTAGTCCATTGGACAAGTTATGTTCCCGAACTTTAGTTTCTTCACATAGTAGCTGTTTGTCCTTAGGTAGCTCCACCTCCCTTACTTACATAATGGGGTTACATAACTTGTTTCCATTGAAGAGAGGATAAAGCAGAAAACAATGGTAAAAGTGGCATGTCAATTCTTAAGCATAAGGCAAAATTTATGTTACTCTATATATTATAATATTTTCCACTATCTTTTTTAGAAAGCATTATTATTATTACATTTTAAATTGATAGAACATTAGGACTATTAAGTATATGGGCATAAGGTTTTTGAAAAATTAGGTAAGACTTGGGCTCGTGTTCATCATTGACTACAGGGAGGAGATAGGAAAATGAGTTTTGAGCTTTTCAGATCAACAAAAACTATATTCCTGGTGTGATAAGTTGTTTTTGATTTTGAAATTTTGTCCCCATGCATGGTAACCATAGAGCCTAAGTGAACTACTAGGTCACGTTTACTTTAATTCTTCTTCCTCATAAAGATAGACTCTGCCTAAAGTTCAGAAATCAAAATAGTAGTTTATCCATTAATACAGCTGTATTTCAGACATATTTCTTTCTTTCTTTCTTTCTTTTTTTTTTCAGAGACGGAATCTCACTTTATCACCATGGTCACCATGGCGTCACAGTTCACAGCAACCTTCAACTCCTGGGCTCAGGCAATTCTCTTGCCTCAGCCTCCCGAGTAGCTGGGACTATAGGCACCCACCACAATGAGTGGCTTTATTTTTTTGTTGCAATTTGTCCAGGGCCAAGTTCGAACCCACCACCCTTGGTATATTGGGCGAACGCCCTACCCACTGAGCAACAGGCACCACCCATCCTTTCTTTTTTATAATGAGGGCAACATATTGTTTGGTGCTGCTTCAAAAACAGAGAGAAAAAAGAGAGAGGCAATTCTTACACAGTACATTCAAATGCAATGCATAAATTAATTTACATGTCTTTACTGCACTTCATTTATTCAATTTACAAGTCTTCCCAGGACCTCAAGTTACTATGAAAGAAGTGTCTTTCCCTCTACTTTAATTTCAACTAAGACCAAATAAAACCATGAGAGAAGGCAGATACAAAGAAAGATGAACATGGTTTATTATGTAGAAGGAGCACCAAAATGCTCTCTTGAATATTTGCATCTTAGGATATGACATTTTTGGAAGAGTCCAAAATATTGCAAAGTCGCCTTTCCATTTTTTCACCCACTTAATTTTGGTATTTCATGGCTGGTTATAAGGGTAAGGATGCACTAAAGAACAGTAATTCACTTTGGGTGATTTCGAGAAATGAGTAATAGGGAAGTTTCCCAAATGCCAGTGTACACAAAATATAGTTCTGGTACAATTAATGAGCTGGGGGGTGAAATACCCTTCAAGTAGGCAAACAGTTGCCAAGTGCTCTGACATTTTACCATGTGGCCGCCATCTCTTTAATTCCTTCTGATGCTGAACTCCACAGTGAGATCAGAAAGGTAAATGAGTATAAGAGCAGAAGTTTATTCTCCTTAGGAATTCAAGTTATTCCTAGTATAACTTGTGAATCTCTAATTGCTGATGCCGCTAATTCTTGGCCTTCTTGCTTGATTTTTAGTCTGTCAAGCTCATCAGTAGAGATTTTCAGCTCTGTGAAAGCAGAAGTTTCCAAAACAATGAAGGCTCTCCAATGTAACTTTAGCACATTTCTTAAATCTAATGTGGCATCTGGTTTTCTCCCTACTTTCCTCAAATGCTTAACCTGATAGAGCTTTTTGTTTGTTTGTTTCTCCTAATAGCATTCACTCTTGTATCGTCTTTCCCTGATGTTCAAGGTTAGCATCAGGGCAGATAGTAGTCTTCTAACTCTTCCCAGGGTTACAGAGACAGATAAGCATATGTGTCTTTTTGTTTCTTTTCTTTTCTTTTTTTTTTTTTTTAAGGATTAAGAGCCTACTTAATATGGAAAAGTAGAATAATAAGACAAAATAATAATGTGAAGAAGTGACAAGTATTTCAGAGTTATATGAAGTTATCACAGTATGTGGCCTTAGACTATTTCTACTTGCCCTTTAAACATAAATGGACATACATTTGACTCACATTCCTAATTTTTATTTTTATTTTTTACTGTGCTTTGGTCTGACCACATATTTCTCTCTTCTACCTTGAAAACACTATGATGTGGGCCAGGTGTGGTGGCTTATGCCTGAAATCCTAGCACTCTGGGAGGCAGCGCAGGAGAATCCCTTGAGTTCAGGAGTTTGAGACTGGCTTTAAAAGAGCAAAACAGATCCTGACTCTGCTTTAAAAAAAAAAGAAAAGAAAGAAAGAAAAAGAAAAGAGAAGAGAAGAAAATAAAACAAAAATTAGCTGGGCATTGTGGTGGGCTCCTGCAGTCCTAGCTACTCAGGAGGCTGAGACAGGAGGATTGCTTGAACCCAGAAGATGTTTCTGTGAGCTAGGCTGACACCACAGCCCTCTAGCCTGGCCAACAGAACAGAGTGAGACTCTGTCTCCAAAACAAAACAAAACAAAACAAAACAAAACACCACTATGATGCGCATTTTGATAACCCTTAAAGTGAATGCAAGCATACAGCATAGCACAGAGCAAAGTGCTTCCTTCTTCAAATGGCTAATGTATAGGACTGAGCACTGCAGTGTGGGCTGGCTTTCTCTCACCATTCATTCCATCCAAAAATGACTCCCACCTTCCTCCCTTTAGACAATTTTTTTCTCAGACCCTAGGTCCAAATCAGAAAAACTTTTAGGATTCTCAAGCTCATTACTTGGTGGGTCAGCAATTGGAACATCATTAGGATGTGGTGTGCAAGTCCCCTTTTACCTTTGTTCTTATAACAGTACCCTTCCCCTTCTCTGCACTGATCTTTCTAGTATCACCCCAGAGGCTGGAGCCATCCCTCTGAAGTTTACTTTCCCTGAAGGATAGAAAGTGCCTGAATCCCTAGAGCCACATACTTTGGTGAAACCTGGTTGAACAACCTGCTGTCCTTCTTGGCCACTTCCAGCTTGTACATAATGGAGACTTACCTATAAATGTGGCTGCATTACAAATTCATATATTTTTATTCTTATGGAAAAATCAAACTTGGGATGCATATAAGGATTTACGGAATGAGGGTGTAAATGCCTCCCAGGTATTTAGGATGCCCCCAAACTGTCATTAGTTGGTCTCCCTCTACGCCGATGGATTACCTTAAGTATGTCCAAGCACCCCATGGTTCAGCAAGTTTTACAATCGGGGCAAGAATAATAACAATTTAAACTTTTAAAAATGTTACTCATGGCAGGCCCTGTACAGATGCTTTACAAACGTCTTCTAATTCCTCCTAGGTAAGAAAACTGAAGCTCAGAGTTTAGTTACTCTACCCAAGAGGCCAAGGCTATTAAACAGCAGAGATATGTTTTATAACTAAGTCATTCTAATTATCCAAGTCCTCACTATTAAATGGTAGGGCCAGATTTTAAAACCAAGTCTGCTAATGTTCCAAGTTTTGCTTTCAATTTAATATCAAAGCTGTCTTAGAATGCTTGTCCTACTTCAGAAATATGTGGAAGTGGAGACTCACTTTATTGAACCCACATCTAAAATGCCTTGAGAAAAAAATACCACTTCTGAATGCCCAACAACTAAAGCAGTACCTAAAAATTGCAGATGCTCCATAAATATTTATTAAGTGAAATATACTATGGTTTAATATTAAAATGGAATTGAAAACAGTTTTAGGAAATGTCTAATCTGCTAGTTTTCTGTTAATCCCTTCATAATCAAATTTGGTCTTATGGATCAGGAGCAGGTCTCCTCAAGAAACTGGTTAGAAAAGCAAATGCTCAGGCCTCACCTCAGAGGCAGGGAATCAACAGCAGCATTTTAACAAGATTTTCCAGATGATCTGTATACAAATCATGTTAGAGGAGCATTGGCTTCATCTTGGTCAGAGAGTTCATTGAGGCAGAAGGACTGTGAATATCTCATCATCTACCTAGTGGATTCCTTTGTTCCTTACACTCTCTGCTAACGCAGCAGCCTCTCCCTCAGTTAAAGGCACTGAATCATCTTCCTGTGCTTGGTAGAAAATTAGAGTTCGGTATCTTTTATTGTTTACCCTAGGAACTAATCTGCAGTTTTTTGTCATAATAATGTTAGAGAAATATATTATGACAAAGGGTAAATGCACCATCAAGTGTTTTCTCGGCTTCAGTTTTTTTTTTTTTTTTGTATGTCAGGCACTGTGTTCAGTGCTTTCTTTTTTTTTTTTTTCTTCTTTTTTTTTTTTTTTATCGTTGGGGATTCATTGAGGGTACAATAAGCCAGTTACACTGATTGCAATTGTTAGGTAAAGTCCCTCTTGCAATCATGTCTTGCCCCCATAAAGTGTGACACACACCAAGGCCCCACCCTCCTCCCTCCTTCCCTCTTTCTGCTTCCCCCCCCATAAACTTAATTGTCATTAATTGTCCTCATATCAAGATTGAGTACATAGGATTCATGCTTCTCCATTTTTGTGATGCTTTACTAAGAATAATGTCTTCCACTTCCATCCAGGTTAATACGAAGGATGTAAAGTCTCCATTTTTTTTAATGGCTGAATAGTATTCCATGGTATACATATACCACAGCTTGTTAATCCATTCCTGGGTTGGTGGGCATTTAGGCTGTTTCCACATTTTGGCAATGGTAAATTGAGCTGCCATAAACAGTCTAGTACAAGTGTCCTTATGATAAAAGGATTTTTTTCCTTCTGGGTAGATGCCCAGTAATGGGATTGCAGGATCGAATGGGAGGTCTAGGTTTTATTCCCTCTCCCTTGCCTCACTAGTAACAAAATGGCATCATCACATACGTGTAAATGATTATGGATGTTGGGAGAAAAAGATGTTGCTAGAAAGGAATTTAGAAAGTGTTTTTTGGGTGGGGTGCAATGTCTCACACCTGTAATCTCTGCATTTGGGAAGCTGAGGCAGTTTGATTGCTTAAGCTCAGGAGTTTAAGACCAGCCTGAGCAAAAGCGAGACCCCATCTCTAAAAAATAGCCAGGTGTTGTGGTGGGCACCAAGAGAATTGCTTAAGCCCAGGAGTTTGCGGTTGCTGGGATGTGGGACTCCACGGCACTATACCAAGGGTAACAAAGTGAGACTCGGTCTCAAAAAAAAAAAAAAAATAGAAAGTGTTTTTTGTTTGTTTATTTTTAATGATATGGAAACTCTTAAAACTTCTATAAAATCTGCCTCTCAGGCTGAATGAGATATCTTTTTTGACAATTAACTAAAATTTTATTTTATTTTATTTTATTTTTTTTTTTTTTTTTTTTGAGGCAGAGCCTCAAGCTGTCGCCCTGGGTAGAGTGCTGTGGCATCACAGCTCATAGCAACCTCCAACTCCTGGGCTCAAGCGATTCTCCTGCCTCCGCCTCCCAAGTGGCTGGGACTACAGGCGCCCACTACAACGCCTGGCTATTTTTTGGTTGCAGCCTTCATTGTTGTTTTGGCAGGCCAGGGCTGGATTCAAACCTGCCAGCTCAGGTGTATATGGCTGGCACCTTAGCCGCTTGAGCCACAGGCGCCAAGCCAACAATTAACTAAAATTTTATTATAAAACAATCATATATGGCCAAAACAAAACCAATTTTCATTGCTGTAATATGAGTCCACTAAAATCACTGAAATGACTAAGTTGCTCTGATGAGGTGCCTCCGTCCTACAGTTTCTTAAGTTTCTTTGCCATCACAAGATTATTTTTTCTACACCAATTTTGGCTCTGGTGTTCCTATGGATGAGGGAATGTAACAATATGTAAGTCTGGATTTATTCATCTGTTACTAACATGTTATTGTAATACATGCTCAAAGGATTTTATTTTCAAGTTTGTTGCTCAAACATCAAGCCCTGTCTCAGACATTGGGTTTATGCTCATTATTCAAAAGATAAAATCCTGGCCTTCCTATCCACCTTTGCGGAGGGTTGTGATAAATCTTTCATACCACCAAAGAAAAATCCTTTGTTACTAGCTGCTTTTTCATACGTTTTGGGGATAATCTGAAGGCTTTCAAACATTATCATAAAAAGAGAAACCCAAGTGAGCGTCTGGGTGCTGTGGGGCTCACATCTGTAATCCTAGCACTCTGGGAGGCCCAGGTGGGTGGATTGCCTAAGTGCAGGATGAGCCAGAGAAAGAGCAAGACCTGGTCTCTTAAAAATAGCTAGGCATCGAGGCAGGTGCCTGTAGTCCCAGTTTCAAGAGAATCACTTCAACCCAAGAGTTTGAGGATTCTGTAAGCTAGGACGCCATGTCACTCTACTGAGGGCAACAAAGTGAGACTCTATCTCAAAAAAAAAAAAAAATAGAAACCCACGTAACAAATATATCTACTTTTCTATGTATATGGCCCCTTTGTCTCATATCCTTATTTAGAAAACATTGGATGTTGGAAGGGGTGATCTTTTTATTAGTTTTCAAATTATATAATTTATAAGCTTAAAAAGAATGATTACTTAAGATATGTTTAATACCTTTAAGGACAAAGTAACAATAATCTCATTTAGAGTTATCAATGGAACACACAAAACCACTATGATCGTGGACTGAAATAAAGATAGAAAATCTATTCTACGTGAGTGATCAATTGATAACATCTGCTTTCTGACCTCTAAAATCATATTGCTAGACCTAAAACAGTAAATTCCGTTCTGGCTATAATGGGTAGAATGATGGGTAAACTGGGTTTGTTTCACTGGTGAAGAATTGGGATGATGAAGGCAAGATTGAGGAATGATGGAAGTAACTGGGGATATTTCAAATGGAGAGGAGTCATTCCAGAGAGAGATGAGTATCTGGAATATTTTATGAGAAGAGGAATTTAGAAATCCTGTATGCGACCTCCTAGTATGCAAAGATCATCTGTGGGGGAAAGAAATCTGTGGGCATCTCCCAAGGAAGTTTCTTACTACAGAAAATTTCAGAGACTAAATAGACAAAGAAAAGCAAATGTAGTGGTGATTCTGGGGAGAAGAATGGTCAGGAAATGTGTACCTCATTCATCAGTGTATCCAGGACTTACTATGCAATAAATGATCAGAAATTGTATAAATGCAAACTTGTTATTTCATACCTCAACTGGATCTTGTGTTTCATGCTTCAGCCTTAGTTCCTCCCTCACATCTCAAAGACAACTTGAGAGAGAGACTAGTTCTAAAATTCACCCAATGGGCTCAGACGCTTTACCATTTCATCTTCCACCTCTTTCTATGTGTAGTTGAATAGTTAGGTTACACTATCACGATTTCCACTATATCTGCCTAAGTCTCCATTTTCCTTTCACTTAACTCTTTTTTAATGTAAATACATGCGTCTTAAAGGGAAACATTATATCACTACACAGGAGAAATTAACAAGTGTTAATAAAGTGGAAGATGTTAATTTTAAACTGAGACTTTTTAATTAATGTAATTGGAATACATCAAAAAGAAGGAAAAAGGAATTATTTTTCTTAGAAATCCAATGGGTTTCTGATTCATGGGTCTATCTTACTGTTTATTTCCAGTATATTCTGACCTTCCAAAAACCATTTTTAGTATTACATTTCCCACTGAAATCTTCTAGGTCTTAGGGCAGTATGATTTTGATACCCATTGAACTGAAATCTTTAGATAGGTATCTAGCTCAGAAAACAATTTTTGCTTTGACTTCTTCTGTAGCCTTCTGCTCTCACATCAGCCCCCTCTGGCATTGTCCTTTGCTTGTTTAGGGCATGTACCTGTTCCATGCCCTTTATGGTAGTGTTTGACTTGGACTGATGACTCTTTTCTCCTTTATCTCTTCAGTTACAAGACCCCCTAATCCATACATTTATCTGTGTGACAGCTTTTATCTCCCAGAATCCCCAACATTTCGTTCCAGTTACGTCACATTACCTATGACAAAATCCTGAAATTCTACTTTTAATACATGTCAGCTTTGTCTAGATAAATTCTGACTAGTTGTGTATAATAAAAAGACATTGTTAGGATTGCATTAGAGGTGAATCTTTTTTGTACAGTCTAGGAACAGAGCCATGATTTAAAATGTAAATTTCAGTCCCATGTGAACCTGACTTTTCAAGTCACGTGCTAGACATGAGGGAAAAAAGCAAAGAGCAAAGTGATTAATAGCAGGGTCTCACATGCAATAGGGGATCGATTCTTTATGCTGAATCTCCTGGTGATAAATTCTAAATCTGACATGTGTCTGTGAATTTATTCCATTACAGTTGGCAGTCTGCAACTTCTAGGGGCTGTGTGATATTACATAACATAGAGCCATGAATCAGACAAGCCTAAACATGACTCCAAACTCTCTACCAATTAACAGTAAAATTCTGGGCTGATCTTTGAATTAGTCAGAGCTTTATCTGCTTTCTCAAAATATCAAAGCAAAATGTATTCATGCTTGGTCAGGAGGCATCTCAAGGTATGTTCCAGTGCTCTACAAGTACCAGGGTTTATACATGTAAGGGTGTAAGGGTCACGTGGGCAGGTCTAAACCCTTGCTTGTCTCAAGGTGACAAACATAAAATAATCTTGGGAGGATTATTGGATGTTTTATACTGTTGGAAGAGAAAATAAAAGAATCTTATAAAATTGCCCATACATACATGTAAAAGATGAGGGTGCTTTTCATGTACTCTAAATGTTACTTAATATAACAGCTGTTTTTTGTAAATACTGCTATCTAGACAAATGATACAAACTTCATTTTCAGGAATCATGTCCTTCAGAGAGCCATATTATTTTCCTTCTTCTTTTTTTTTTTTTACTGCTGAGCTCTTACCTTTCTTGATCATATTTAATTACATCTAATTCTCAAAAAACAATATGTAAAAATCCAGTACAAACAGAATGTCTTGTGTTAAACCTTTTCAGATCTCTGTGTGTGTATGCACTCACACCACACACACCTACCCATGCACACACCTGAGAATGCTTCTTCTTCTTTTTTGTTTTTTTTTTGAGAATGCTTCTTGATATTCTGACTATGATAGTTAAGAAAAATGAATGTGCTTGGGAATTACTGTGCAGTAGTTTAGAAAATGGGATTTAAGATTGGTTTAAACAAGGTGATAAAGACCTTTCAACCCTTTCCCTCTTGTTTTATATAGTTTCTTTGTTTAATAATCATTTTTTTTTTTTTGCCCAACAGCATGCCCTAGACAGATATCTACATGTTTGACATAATGAAACAATGTCATTGCTCTGTTCTAACAAATTCCCAGTGTAATAATAAGCCAAATAACTTCTTACCCACTACAAATATCAGTGTCAAAAGAGAAAAGAGAATTGCATAGACTGAAGCTATTTTCCACTCCTGAGCCCTCCATATCTGGGTATCTTTTTTCATAGCTTAAACTATAAATTGAATGGCATAATTTGATGATGGACACAGAACTGTGTATTAGTTTTTATTTTGACAAAATCATTAAACATCACATAGGCTGAAAAATGAATCACGAGGCCCTAAGCCAGCCTTAGAAGATTGCACTTCATAAAGTGAATTGCTCACATGGGCAACATTTTGGAAGGAGTTATAGATTTTCTAGCATATCTCTGATAGATAGGACTAATATAACTTCAATAAAAACTCTGGATATGTCAATATAAAATTTTCCCTACCATTGAAAGATGTAAGATACTCCAACTAATAAATCGGATGACAACCTATTCCTTAAGGTATACTAACATACATATTGGGTTACAACAAGCAACAAAATCATCGAGGTAATAAACCTCCATCACAGAGGGGCCATTGGAGAAGGTTTTTCTCCATTGCAAAAGTCCACATGATGGCTGTAGGTATGAAATGCTTCCAGAATGTTAATTTCCAGTAATTGCCCAAGCTATATATGGAATGATTTAGAACTACTTATAAACTGTAACTGAATGTCATGTATGGCACTTATATTTATGATACTTTCCTGTGAATTATATCTCATGAAAATGTGGTGATGCATAACCCTTTAGGAGCCATCCATTGTGAAACGTATTAGTAATGCACGTTGAGGTTCATGGAACAGCTTATTTGTGATAGATGAGATGAGATTGATACCCAAATATCTTCTTAACTGACTACTGGCGATGCCATGCAGGGTGCATTTGGAAGGAAAGGGCAGGTGATCAAATTAAGCCGGGGGTGGTAGGGAGACTGAAAAAAAAAAAAAAAAACTGAAGTAAGCTTAATTTATGCATTTATCAACAATATTGTAGTTGCTTGAGATTGTATATTACTTAATGTTTCTGACCTTATTGTTGTTATCTGAAAATTAAGGATGATAATGAATATCCTTAGGGAGGGTATGAGGATTGAATTTGGAAGCAAGTAGTGCAGTCGGTCTTTGGCAGCTGAGAGACATTGGTTTCCTTACCTCACCCACACAGGTCACTTTTTAACTTCATTACAGGTACTACTCTTGATGGTATATATTTTTTATGATTTGTTGCTTTTATTTCATTTATTTCTGGAACAAAAATAGCACCCATCTCTCTTTTTATTGGTCAGTGTTCTTCAGAGAAACAGAACAAATGGGATGCAGAGAAAAAGAGAGCAATGGAGGCAAGGAGAGATTTATTTTAAGGAATTGGCTCATGTGATTCTTGAGATACCAAGTCCAAAATAAGTCTTAAGGCCATTTATTGGCAGAATTTCCTGCAGCTCCGGGAAATAAGACTTGTCTTATATTCAGACCTTCACCTGATACAATGAGACCCACCCACATTATGGAGGGCAATCGGCTTTCCTCAGAGTCCACTCATCTGTTAGTATCATTCAAAATACCCTCACAGAAACAATTATAACACCTCAGGACCCCATATCTGGACACAGCAGCCCAGCCAAGTTGACACATAAAATTAAACATCAAACCTTTCTGTCATTATATCTCCATGGTAAATATTGGAAACCAGAAACCTGCTGTTTGATAGCTGCAGGTCAAACTTACTAAGTTTTGTTAACTAGTGAACATCAGTGTATAAAATAATTGCGTCAGTTATATTTTTAAAAATACATGATTATATTATACACTTAATAGGAAGGGGTGGGCTTTCTTTTTAATCTTTATAAGTAGTAGGCAGACACATTGATTTTCAGAGGGTCAAATTTAGATCATATTATATATATGGAGGGTACCAAAAATGTATAAGAAAGGAGTAAACTGAAATACATTTGTAATCTCAAGATCTCCTGATGACAAAAGATGAATATAAGTCACGTTGAGTACCTCTTGTGATTTTCAGATGTCAAACGTGACTTGACTAGTACAATACAATTTTAATACATTTTTTCTTTCTTAAAATGTGTATACATTTTTTAATCCTCTGTGCTAAAATACTTTAAAATATCAGTTTTTATAATAACTCAGAAGGCTCTTTATAATTTGATTTTCATATTAGTTGGCCATAACTAATTTTATTTAATTTAAAATTGAGTATACATATACTTTCTTGGATAATATAGTGACCACTGAAAAATTACTGCAAAGTCAGAAAACTTAACCTGAAACATGATTTCAATATGATGGACCTGTTTTAACGATTAATTTAATAATTAATTCATTCCATTAATTTAAAAATCAATGAGTTTTTTAATGCTCTGTTTTTAAACATAAATATTTATTAATTTTTTTATATTTTCATATTAATTTAAATTATTTTGGCTAATTTCTTCATCTGAAAATTGATGATATTAATGAATATCTCTCAGGGAGGTCATGGGGGCTAGTCTTTGATACATATAATACAAATCTTTGAACCTAAACTATTGTCCCTTTTTTTTCTCAAAACAGGTTATATTTCATTTTACGGCAACTTCTTTTTCTTTTTGATTTATGACTTTTTCTTTCAGATCCAAAATATTTCTGTAAGTACATGAAATTGCTCATAGGTTATAGGCATCATGACAATCATGAAAAATGGAGAAATTTTACTTTATTATTTTCTGAACTTGAAGATATTCTTTATTATATTCCAAAACCATAGTCCCTGAATGAATACAACTCTCTATCCCTCTAGAAATTGAGGATACAGACATTATTATCTTAATGATTTATCCCTCCTTTAATTCTAAAGAATTAAAATAATAAAAAATAATAAATCAAACAAGTTTATTTTTGTCAGTGGCTTGGACTACAGTATAAAGATAGTTTAAATTATTTTATGTGAGGAAGAAGCACAACACTAACTCTTTGATCTCCAGAGTCATATTGGAAGGCAATCGTGAATAAAGATAAGAGACACAAATAACTCTTTTTTTTTTTTTTTTTCAGTTTTTGGCCAGGGCTGGGTTTGAACCCCAGCATATGGGGCCGGCGCCCTACTCCTTTGAGCCACAGGTGCCGCCCTTTTTTTTTTTTAATTGAGTCAAATACACATAGATCATGAATACATTCATGCATATGTGGGGTACAATGTGCTGATTTTTTTTTTTTTTTATACAGTCTGACGTGGTTAGATCAAACCAATCAATATAGCTTTCACCTCATTTACTTGATTATTGTGCCAAAATATCTATGTTCTATACTTGACAGATTTGATTTGTACCCTTGTCATATGCTCTATAAGTGTGGTCCTGCCTTTCACCCTCCCTCTGTCAAACCTCCCCCCTCCCCTCCCTTCCCACTCCGTTTCTCTCCTTCATCCCGGATTATAGTTGTATTCTATTTTTCATAAGAAAGTGTGAGTAAATATAGGTAGGTTTCATACAATTACTGAGTACATTGGATACTTTTTCCTCCATTCTTGAGACATTTTACTCAGGAGAATATGTTCTAGATCCCTCCATGTAAACGTAAAAGAGGTGAAGGCTCCATCTTTTTTTAAGACTGTATAGTATTCCATGGTATACATATACCACAATTTGTTAATCCATTCATGGGTCGATGGGCACTTGGGCTTCTTCCATGTCTTGGCTATTATTAATTGAGCTGCAATGGATAACTCCTTTTAATTTTTTTCTCCTCTCATGACTATCATAGGTATTTGTCTCTTAAAATTTAACATGTCCTCCCATTCTAGAAACTATTCCAGCCTCAACAGGCTTGTTTTGTTTTTGTTTTTACATTAAAAAAAAAAATTCAGAATATTAGGGAGTACGACAAGCTAACTTTCTATAACGTATCTTGGTAAGAGCCCACAGAAAGTGTTCATGTTACTGCCGGTCTTTCATATCTAGCAAAAAACTTAAGTCATTTAGCAAAGTAACTTCATTATCCATTGTTTCTATTTCTCTCTACCACTCATAGTTTCACAGTCTCTCTCAAAATTTTTAAATTTAATGTAAAAAACTGAACCCATGCTAATGTTGTAGGAATCAAAATGTGATCAAAATGTGTTGTAGGAATCAAAATGTGATCACATTTGATCAAAATGTGATCAAATGTGATCAGTACCTCAAAATAAAGTTGAAGAGGTTAGATTTAAACATTCTCAGAGATTCTAACATCTAGGGGAGGAAATAAAATAAAACTATGACAAAAACAACATCCCTAAATTTTAATCAAACTTAAAACGTAAGGTCATCTAAACACTTATGGAAATATAGAAGAGACTAGGGTTTCCATTTGTGGATATATACAGTTTGTAGATAAATCATATATATAGTTTGTGGATATGATTCAATTGAGAATCTTGAGATGGGAAGGTTATCCATGATTATTTGAATAGTCCTGATGCAAATACAAAGGTCTCTCTAAAAGGATCAGAATCGGAAAGATAATTAAAGATATTACACTGCAGCCTTTGATAAGAGACAAGAGGATCCCGAGCCAATGGAGGTAGGAGGGCTCTAGAAGATGGAAAGGTAAAGGAATGAATTTTCTCTTTGGGTTTCCAGAAGGAATGTAACGCTGCCAATACCAGGATTTTAGCCCAGTGAGACTTCTGACCTACAGAACTCTGAGATAATACCTTTGTGGTATTCTAAGCCAGCATCTGTGATAACTCTTTACAGTAGCAATAGGAAACTAGTACACCATCTGAGAAAAAAAGAGAATGTGGCATTCAGGAAGAGTTTCCACAGGCAGAACAGAGGAAAAGGCTGTCATAAGGGTGGGAAAGAATTGTGGACTCTGCTACCAAAAGAAGAGGTGTTTAATAAATCCCACACAGTATAATGTGAATGATGATAGAGATTAAGGCAGATTTGTGGAGTAAAGTCTGTCTGGTGCTAAAATGTTGTAAATTTCAATTTAATCAATGGAAAGCCAATCAAAGACTCAATACAAACCCCTTATCTCCCAGTAATACCCCCCTACACATGTACATGCACAAGCTCACACACACAGAGAAACATGCAAATCATTAGCTAACCTACATAAAAAGTTTATGTGAGAGTTTAGTTATTGACCTTTCTTGCACCTTTTTTTTTTTTTTGAGACAGAGCTTCACTTTGTCATCCTTGGTAGAGTGCTGTAGCATCATACCTCACAGTAACCTCAAACAAGTGAGCTCAAGTGATCCTCTTTGCGTCAGTTTTTCATTTTAGTAGAGGTGGGGCTAAATTCTTGCTCAGGCTGGTCTTGGACTCATAAACTCAAGCTATCCACCTGCCCTGGCCTCCCAGAGTGTTAGGATTACAGTCCTGAGCCACTGTGTTCTGCCTTTTTTGCTCTTATTACAAGTCCTTCCCAATGGTCCTTGCTTTTGTGTTGTTGTGATTATCATTCTCTCTTTTGTTTTGCAAATGTAGCTTTTCAGGCAGTACTAATAAAAAATGTCAGAGTAAAGTAAATCAAAATCAAACAGTTACCTTCAATATACTGGGGTGATATGGGAAGGGAAAAGGCAAAAGTCAAAATATTTTATAGCCATATAACCTTGATAATTTTTTGTTGTTTTTGCCTTCTTTTCCTCACATGTAAAATGAAACTAACAAATGCTACCTCAGATATTTGTTGTAGGCCTTAAAAGAAATAATAAACTCCTATCACTTAGGGGGGAAAAAAGAGAGAAAGGAAGAAAAATAGAGTTAACATTGATTAACTGTATGCTAATCCTATTTAGTTATCAATATTATGTATTTTTGATATAATTTACTGTCCTATTTCTCAAAAACTACCCACTCCGAAGTCCTGAACAATGATAGAGCTGATAATTAGGTAAATGGTGTCTGTTTTCAAATAGGTGTTTAATTTTATTCCTGAAGCTTCCTCTTAGTAAGAAAAAAAAAAAAAAGAGAAGAAAACAAAAACAAAAATTGGAAGCAAAGAGTTGTAGAATTATTTGTTGAAGAAATTTAATCTTGAGTCAGTACAACTTTCTTATCCAAACCATATTCTGACTTAGAATAAAGAAATCCCAAAATAAAGAGAAATTATTTTCCACTGACACAACTAGGATTATATATTTTAAAATATGGATTCATAATCCTGTTTTGAAACTAACAAGAACAAAAGTTTCAAGTTGCTAAGGTTTTGAGCAATTCTACAAAATGGTTTTGTTGAACTTCTACTTTCCCTAAGAATTGCTGACAAATTTTACACAGGCTAGTATAAATGTTTTACTTTTCACTTATTATAGGAATTTAAAAAGTATTAAGAATGAGCTAAAATGACCTAAAATAAAGAGAGTTAAAAACAAACAACAGCGAATCTGTCGAAGTAAAAACAAACAACATCGAATCTGTCGAAGTATAACACATAAGAGCGGAGGGAATTCTAATTCTATTAAACACAGTGTCTTCAGTGGGAAAATTGAACCGGTCAAGACTCGTCAGATTGTATTAAGTGAAAGAAGATGGTGTGTCACAGAGATCAATCCATGGCCCACCTCTGCCTCCCTATCAGCCTGGCTTCCCATCGTGGTGAACAGATGTGTAAATCACAGGAAATTGGAAAGAATAGTCACCTGCCAGGAGGAAGGTTTGAGAAGGGAGTTCCTTTAAAATGTCCATACAATGCCACTGTAAAAATTTCAGTTTACAGCAAAGATTTCATAAACAAAGAAAATTAACATCCCAATTGCATAGATGATCATGTTACAAAGCTCCATTATGAAATTAATTTGGCTTGACCTATTACCACGTATGCAAACTTAGTAAATGAAATTTTCTTTTTTTTTTTTTTTTTTTTAATTTTTTTATTAAATCATAAGTGTATACAATGATATGATTATGGGGCATCATACACTCACTTCATAAACCATTTGACACATTTTTATCCCAGTGGTTAACATAGCCTTTCCGGCGTTATCTCAGTTACTGTGCCAAAACATTTATATTCTACATTTACCAAGTTTCGCAAATACCCCTGTAATATGCACCACAGGTGTGATCCCACCGATTCCCCTCCCTCTACCCACCCCCCCCTTTCCCACTTCCCCCTATTGTTAAGTTGTCCCAAGAATGGAAGTAAATGAAATTTTCATGTTGGAAATACTATATACTAATACATAGATCCTAGCTAGTCATTAACTAATTATAAACTACTGTTATTAAATGAATAATATATGCCTCCACCATTTGCCTTTATTTTCATTTTATTGTGTCATTATATCCTTGTAATAACTTCTACAAATGGTAATATTATCCATATCCTACAGATATGAAAACTAATGTTTAAGGTGCTTACTACTTTCTGAGGGTCAGACTGCTAAAATGATTGCAAAGTGGAGATTCTAATCTCAGTTTATACGATTTGGGGGTTTAGGATTTTTAATAGCTGTGTGAAAATGCTCACGCACTTGCCACTCTACACACAAACAGCCTATCCTGTGTATCTATATATGTGGATATATAAGTGCATAGGCATGCATGTATGTATTTATACACCTGTACACATACTGTTGGTGGGCATTGTTGTTATGTATCTTTCAGAATTGTCCTTCCCCAGAGCAATCTGGTAAAGTGATAGTATCCATCTTTCAGGTGAGAATGGAGTGTCCCCGGACAAGGAAAGGATGTGGATAATAGGAGGATACAGGGAGAAAGAAAAATTGCTAAGGTTTATTTCTACTAAGAGAAGGTAAAAAGAACCAAGGTTGCAATTTAAAGCTCCATGTATCTTTCAAAACATTCTAAGAGGCACATTAAGCCAAAGTGAGAAATTGATATGGGATCTTTACTAAAGTAGTCAGACTTTCTAGATTGAGGAAAATAAGCTACTAAATCTATCTTCAGTTCTTTGGATATGCCAAAATCTCATGCTTTGCCACTAGCATTCTTTTTAAATACAAGTCAGTTTTTCTAAATGCGGTAGTAATTACTTTTTTTATATAAATACTGTATAAGTGTACTTAGGCCTGTGACTATATATCAAGATACATATCTCTGTAATAGAGATGAATACATTTCTTATAATTTAGAGAACTTTTGCTAAATGTAATGACACCACAAACACATTGATATTCTGACTCTGACACTGATAGCTTTGGGTTCAAATCCTCATTCTTAATACCCTGTTTCCCCCAAAATAAGACATCCTCCGAAAATAAGACCTACTTACAGGAAAGACAAGACGTCCCCTGAAAATAAGACCTAGCGCATCTTTGGGAGCACACCTTAAAATAAGACACTGTCTTATTTTCGGGGAAACAGGGTAATTGTTATAATTTCTGTTATGAAGATGAAAATAGTAACACAGAAAATAAAAGCATTAAAGTATAAAATCTCACAATGAGGAAAGGTCTTATTAGGGCTTCAAATATTTTGCTGTTTTTTTTTTTTTAATTTTCAATGTTATTCAAATCATATGGGGATTTTGGGTGATGTATGAAAAGATATAGTCTTGTGTGGCGCCTGTGGCTCAAAGGAGTAGGGCGCCAGCTCCATATACTAGAAGTGCTGGGTTCAAACCCAGCCCTGGCCAAAAAAACTGCAAAAAAAAAAAAAAGAAAAGATATAGTCTTTGACCAAGTTAGGAATTTGCATCAAGAAATAATTACTTAAAGTTACCTAATGATGAAAGAAATAACAATGTACATTGAATAGTACTTTCATCAGTGTGTGCATTAAATTACCTCTGACTTCTTTTGTGAATTGAATTAATAAGCAACAGCATCTATTTATGTGCCTGACATATCCTGGACTGGCAATTAAGTAGACATCTGAATTTATCTGGCACAGGCAGTGTCCTGACTTATACCTATGAATACGAAGATGAATAAAACATTGCTCTAATTCTTGAGACCCTCAGAATAAGGACAGGGGCAGGGATAAATATGAATCAACATGATAATCAAATGAAGTCTAGGTACTAAAATAAAGATATGTACAAATTTCTTTAGGAACAGATGATCTTATCCTTTGATCATGTGGAATAGACCATTTTATTCTTCAGAACTCTGTAATAGCTCACAAGTTGACTCAGGGTTAAAGCCACTGTCCTCATAGTATCCCACAAGGCTCCAAATAAAATTTTTCTTCATACAAGTTTATGAATCCCATCTCCTACTTTTTCATCCTGCTCAATCTAATTCAATTATTTGCTATTCCTGAAACATGGCACACGTACTTCTGACTTAGGCTCTTTGTAACAGCTTTCTTCTTACTACTACCTTACAGTTACCTAACTCACTCTTCCTTAGCTATTCACTTGCTTCATAATGTCCTATCATCAAATTGAAGAAATAAATTTTTATCTTAGGCAAATGTTCAAGGTTTTAAGCAGAAGTCATACTATATATTAAATCAATCTTTAATTGATATCATCTGGGACATTGCTGGAATGATAGATGACCCTTGAGAAGATAATATTCAAACTAGATCAGCACTGGTGAAGATGAAAAGAAGCTGACAGAATTGAGTAACAATTTTGATGCACATTCAGAAATTTTGGTAATTGGATGCAGGAAGCAGAAAAAAAGATGAATTGAGAAATCAGAGGAAGTCTTCCTGGATAAAGAGACTGAGTGTCCAGCAATATGATTAGGTAATGTGAAATGGAGACTAACACAGGAGCTATAGACATTGGGTTCAATCTTGTATGTATAGTAAATAAAGCAGGGGAATTGAAGAAGGCAATCGGCAATATAATTCTGAAGCCTGAAGGATAAATTCAGAGAGATTATTAAGATGACGTGGTGTATTCATGGAAGATAGCGTCATGAACACAGATACAATCAACAAATGAGAGACAGACTAGAGAAAATGATCAGAAGACATCTCTGGGGAATAATAAAAACCCATGAAAAAAACAGGCTTAAGTACTGTGGCAGGTCTATGTGTAAATGATCAAGGAAGAACAGAGGGTAGAATGTATAATTCTAATCACTAAAGAACAATTTCCAGAGGATGTCTGGAAAAAAAAAAAAATTCCAAAGGAATTTTACCTAAAAAGCCTTTCAGGAAAAAATATAATTATGCATATAAATATCACATGACTTGTGAGTAGTTTACTCTGTCTACTACCCAGAATTAAGGGTTTGGAGTTAGTCACTCAGAGACACAAGTTAGACTTATAA
The DNA here is from genome assembly GCF_027406575.1 of Nycticebus coucang. Classification (NCBI taxonomy): domain Eukaryota; kingdom Metazoa; phylum Chordata; class Mammalia; order Primates; family Lorisidae; genus Nycticebus; species Nycticebus coucang. The sequence goes on from NC_069781.1 coordinate 159,193,814, forward strand.
ACTTCCTATACAATCTGGTTCCACTCCTGAAACTTGAATTGATGTAGTAGGTAAAGGAAAGGGATAAAATGACAATAATTACAGCTTGGTTTAGTTATTGGCTAGACATTCTCTTTATTAACAGCAAGAAAAGCAAAATAAATTCCAGTCTAAATTTAAGTTTGAATTGAGTAGATATTGAGAGTTTTGATTTAGCAGCTCAGTAGCTGGTATGAACTTGAGCAAATCACAGGAATCGTTCAACAGTAAACTTAGATATTTCTACTCACAGCATGCAAGCATAAGTGCACGGCTGGTAGACCTTTACCAAAGAGGCACTTATATAATAACTTTTCACTGTGAGGTAAGTATCATGAAGTTACTTAAAATAAACTGAAATATGTATGGATTACTTTGCCTCTTACACTACTGTTAATATTGTGGACAGTTTAAATTATCAGCTACAAAATATTTACTCCATTTATGAATTATGCCTTAAAATTCATCCTCAGGCTCTGACGGGAAATGTAGTATCATACCAAATCTCTCATTCAGAATGCTCAGAATGAACATGAAGTAGTTCAAAAGCAACACAAGGTAAGAAAAAAAGAAAAGACATTGAGAAAAAAACATTTTCTACTACTTTTATATATTCTATCTTAAGACCTTCCCTGATTATCAGAGTGAGACATAGAAAGTTGTGGCTCAGGACCTGTAACATCCTTCTAGGGACTGGAAAAACACACCAAAAACCTTGGGAGTTTCAAGGCTTTTTGGCCATGAGGAGTAATAATTCCTGAAAAATAAAAGAACCACAGGAAAGTCACCTGTCATGGTGTATAGTTTAATCAGAAGGCACATGCCAATGTATAAATTTCAAGGGATAGAAGGTTCAAAATTGTATAAAAACTTGATGCTTCAACTTAAGCCTAGCATGGCTTCGGCCACTTTACAAAGTTGGACCAGGCAGTATATAAAGCTTTTTGTTCAAATCCTAGAAGGGCTCAGCTTTTGGAGTAGGGTGAACAGAAAGTGGATCAGATTAAAACTCAGCCTCAAATTAACTCAAATATTAATCAGATTAGGTAATCAGTCCACGCTCAAATTGTCCACTGGGCAAAAAGCTTAAATAATCTCTGGAAGAAGATAGTATGTCATTTATATACTCTTTGCTCTTTTTTTCATATCCATTTAACCAAAAACTACCAGGCAGACTCATGCTTCTGCTTAGGATGTAGCAAATCACAGGAGAATGTGACTTAGTGATGAAAATAGATGGATAACCTACAAAATCACGTTTGAAAATCTCAGTAGAGAGCTGAAAATGTGAAGAAATCTAATGAACTAAAACTGAGAGAATGTTGAGCCCATCGTAGGAAAGAACAAACTTATGGCTGCTGTCATTGCCAGTTGTACAGTGGGAATGGTGAAAACTACTATGATGTGACTAAGGGAAAAAAAAAAAGCTTAACTTTAATGAATTTTCAAAGTTCAAGGGTGAGCCAGTACAGCAATTTAGAGTCCCTAGGAGACACAGACAGAAAAGAGAATCTACACCTACCTGCCAACTCTTTTTACCAAGTACTTTCCTGAAAAAAACAGAAGTGAGAAAGGTACTAGGGGACATAGAGGGTTTCTTTCCTGCCACTATAATTCTATCCTAACACCCATGTTTACTAGATATGCCTTTTAGCTCTTATGACACTTTATTTGTCCACTAACTATCCACCTCCTTGATGGTGTAAGGCCTAGGATTTCTTTTATCCTTCTTGTACTACTATTCTTCATCAGCAGACACTGAGGTGATAGCAATGGCTGAGAAAAAGCACACAGACACTCAGAATTCAAGCCTCGACAAAAGAAGACTCATGATCCTGCCCTCAAATCATTTGAAAATTATAGTAAACTGACCCTATATGATGTAAAACACAAATGCAGATCTACAAATTTACCAGTCTGACAGAAAGGGCAAGAACTTTTCTGGATGTAAGTGTTATTTCTACAAACTGAACTGTTCTTTTATCCAAAATATCCAGTATTCATCAAAAACTACAAGACAAGGGATGTTTAACTTTAGCCAAAGTCAGACAATGGAGGCTGGTTATCCCCAAGATATGAAAAACAAGATGATCCCTACAATTGCCCAGGGTTACTGTCTGTAGAAGGTTTATAGGCTGCAGTGAAGGAAGGAGGAATTCAGGAAGAGCCTGGAAGGATCTCAGAGTTGAGAAGACAGAGTTGGGAATCTGGAGGGGCAAAGGTGACTAAAGTGTGCAGGGCAAAGTATCAAAGAGGAGAGCGCTGCACAGAGACAGAACTCCAGGTCCATATTTTTTGAGACAGAGTCTCACCTTGTCACTCTCAGTACAGTGCTATGGCATCATAGCTCACAGCAACCTCAAACTCCTGGGCTTAAGTGATTCTCTTGCCTTAGCCTCCCAAGTAGCTGGGACTACAGGGAGGCCACAATGTCTGGCTATTTTTTTTTTAGATTCAGGGTCTTGCTCTGGCTCAGGTTGGTGAGCTCTGGCAATCCACCCACCTCAGCCTTCCATGTTCTGGGATTACAGGCGTGAGCCACGGCACCTGGCCTGGAGGGTCCATTTTTTATTTGTGTAAGTGATGATAAGTGTACCAACGTGAGGAAACTGAAGATAGCTATGACAGAACCATGCAAAAGATTCAGAAAGAGCAATGCCAAGAAACCAATGAAACCAGGAGTGAAGCCTGTCATCGCCAACCAGTGGAAAACCTCATAATACACAGAACATCAGATGGTCAGGTGGAGTACAGCAAGGGTCATACCCCAATAGTAGATGACAACTATCTTTAGAATAAAAACTGTATAGTCTCATTGTAAAAAATTAAAAGTCTGGAAAGCAAAATCCAGAGGATTAAACTCTTCCTAAGTTAATTTAAACACATCCAAGAATATATAAAGGAATAGAAAAATAGGGGTGGTGCTTGTGGCGCAAAGGAGTAGGGCACTGGCCTCATATGCTGGAGGTGGTGGGTTCAAACCCAGCCCCGGTCAAAAACCACAATAAATAAATAAATAAATAAATAAAGGAATATGAAAATATCTAGTACTAAATAAGGTAAAAATTATGATGTCTAGAATCCAATAAAATGCCCACATATGTAAGGAAGTAAGAAAATGTAACACACGATGACGAGTAAAATTGATTAAAATCGTCCAACATATGACACAGATGAATTAGTTAACTGATACCCTGAAATAATTATTAAACTGCATTTCATGCATTCAAAAAACCTAGAGGAAAGATTTAATTGTTAAATAAATGTATAAAAAATATACTGAACCCAAATTTTAGCAATTAACTATAATATTTCAAAGGGAAAATGTGCGGAATGGGATTAATAGCACATTAGACATCGATCCATGAATGGATTAATAAATTTGGTATATGTACACCATGGAATAGTATGCAGCCTTAAAGAAAGATGGAGACTTTACTTTTTTCATGTTTACATGGATGAAGCTGGAACATATTCTTCTTAGCAAAGTATCTCAAGAATGGAAGAAAAAGTATCCAATGTACTCAGCCCTACTACGAAACTAATTTATAGCTTATGAAAGCTATAACCCAATTATAGCCTAAGAATATGGATAAAGGAAGGAGAAAAGTAGGGGAGGATGGGTAGAGGGAGGGTAATTGGTGGGACCACACCTATGGTGCAACTTACAAGGGTACATGTGAAACTTACTAAATGTAAAATATAAATGTCTTAACACAATAACTAAGAAAACGCCAGGAAGGCTATGTTAACCAGTGTGATGAAAATATTTCAAATTGTATATAAAACCAGCGCATGGTACTCCATGATTGCACTAATGTACACAGCTATGATTTAATAAAAATTTTAAAAAAGTAAAAGGATGGAAAATGAGATACTATAAAAGAAAGAGTCATTAAAAGAAATCTAAAGTGTTTATATTAGCATCAGATAAAATATATTTTAGATATATACCCCAAATAAATAAGGCTTATTTTGTTTACCTATTTATCTACCTACTTACCTAGCAATCAATGTATATATTCTTCTCTCAATCCATATCTTTTTGTGTGTGCTTTAACTTATACTTTTTTATCCTTGTTACTAGAAAACTTGATTGTTACATAAGCTAATTGGCCATTTTTATTTCTTCTTTTGTGAATTACAAATTTCTTCTTTTGTTTATACTTTTTTTATTAATTTAAGTAGAAAACATTAAGTAACCCAATACAAAAGGCAAAACACTTCATCAGGACCCTTACCCAAGAGCATATCTAACATCATTTAGTCAGTAAAGAAATGCAAACTAAAATCATACAGAGGTGCATTATACATCTATGAGATGAACAAAATTGAAACAGATAAACAAATAAACAAAATGTACATGTGAATTGCTGTAAAAGATTGGGAGGAACTGCTCTTGTACTGTAGTTAATAACACCGTCATCTGTCACTTAACCATAGAGATGTATTCTGAGATGTATCCTTAGACAATTTCATCATTGTCGGTACATCATAGGTACTTTCACAAACCTACTTGCTATAGTTTACTACACAACTGAGCTATCTGTTATAAGTAGCTTATTGGTCCTAGGCTACACACCTGAACAGCATGTTGCTTTCTAAATAGTGTAGGCATTGTAACATAGTGGTAAGTATTTTTGTATTTAAACATTTCTAAACATAGGAAAGGTAGAGTAAAAAAGGTACTAGAATCTTCTAAGACTACCAAGGTATGTAACCTAAACATTTTTTTGCAGTGCATGACTGTACATTCAATTTGGAACACATACGTGTGCAAAGCATGCAACCAAGAGTTTCTACCTTTAGGTTATATCCAACAAAAATATAATCAAATGTGTGAAAAATGTAGTTACATCAGGTCATTCACAATAGTGGGAGACAGCATAAAGGAAGGTTTTGGGGTACTAATAATGTCTAAATTTGATCTACATTGTGATTAGATAAGTGCATTCATTTTTTAAGACTTGATCTATTTATTGTGCACAGTTTCTGGATATGTGTTCAATTTCACCCAAATGTGTATTTAAAAATAAATGATCTAAACAATAATGTAAATCAGACTTTCTAAAAAAAAAAAAAAGCCCTGAGCATTTTTATTGCACATTATTTTTTATTCTGTCTTTTGATAAAATAATATTGTTATATAAAACACTATAAAAGGCATATAAATTTAAGACATAAAGAGACATATATTTCCCTTTGTTCCTGAAAAATAAAATTTTTTTATTGGTAGTTTCTGTGGATCTGAAAACACACACACACATAATGCCTATTTTCTGTATAAAAAGTGTTGGCACTATGATATAGAAATTAAATAAGAAAAATGATAAAGATAATTTAGTTTCACAGGGAAAAAGCTACATGTCATTGCAAAATATAAATGTCAAAATACACACTGAATCACAAAAAGTACTTCAGTCTACCATCTCTACATTAAATACTTCAATTTCAAACTGATTAAAAGACTCCGAGTGAAAGATTTATTCTTTCATGTATATGCTTGTTTTTTCCTCTTCTTTTGTTTTATTAACTAATGCATAGTTTGGGTCAAAATAATTTCTCTCCTTTAAATTTGCACACATTATTCTGGATTTATCAGCAGAGTTAAAAATGCATGCTGACATTAAAAAAGAGAGAGGGAAAGAGAGAAAGGAATGATGTTGCTGAATATTTAATGACTGGCGTTTTCAGTTCTGCTTGCCTGTAAAAACAAATGACAACTTGTTCCTGATTATGGACTCTGAGTCTTACACACTTGAACAGCCTTGGCTTCTTCATGCTAATTTCTGCCCTGTGTGAAATCCCATAGATGTCACATCTGCCACAGCCCCTTACCCCGTCTAGCCTATGCTTTCAATGGAACTAAATGCTCTTCGTTATTAAATGAGAAAATATATGTGAAAGTGCTTTGAAAACTATAAACCACTAAAGAAATAGATAGAACCCCTTATAGTCACTGAAGGGGCCTTGGTCTGACATAGCAAATTCAGACCCTGAGTAATTCCTGGAGAAAGAAAAATGTTGTTTATTGGAAAACAAACTCTTCTTTTACAAAGAATTTTCAGAGACCAGGTGGGACTGAGCCATTTTAGAGACCAAAGGGTGTCAGGATGAGTCCCTCAAAACTGAGCAAGTTTTAGGTACACAGGAAGAAAACCCAAGAAAAAATGGCTTTCTTTTGTAAATATAGGAAAAGAGATTTAGAAGTTTGGGCAATACATACTAATAAACCTGAGTCAATGGTGTCATTTCTCTGGATATTTGCTTAATACTAAAGCCAAGATATGTTGTGACAAAATCATTAGAAAGTAACTCACTTTACTGAATTTTGTGTCAGAGAATGAATGGTATTGGTTTTTCTCCAAGTAGGATCCTTCTGTTTAATCTACTTTCTCTAAATGCAAACCTTTCATTTTCCTCCTCTCCCCAACAAACAGAAATATTTAACAACCAGGAAGGAAGATAATCAGGCAATTAAGGCGTTTAGGTATCATGAGGTGCTCAAATTGTTTCTTCCTGTTATTACAAGCTTCCTATCTCAGTAGAAATATCTGAAAACAATCAATTGCAAGGAAGAACTTTAAGTAAAATCATATATAAGCAACTAAAATCTCGAGAAGCTCTGAATCTTCATGAATAATTCTTGAATAGCATGGTGTGAATGCTGCCTTGCTCAACTCATAGACTCTTTCAAGATGTTAGTTTCATGTTTTATTTAAGCTCAACATAAATGTTAACGCGGTCTTCATCAGATTCTTTTCATCTAACTCTGAAGACTGATGTGTTGATGTTGTAATGTGGAAAGAGGGCCTTGGGGATAGATTTTAAATGCCCATCCAGGTATTCTGTGAAGAGTCACAAATGAATTCTTTTCCAGAAACTGAGTTGTTAATTTGTTTGTCTCAGAGTACCACCTCAGCATACACATCTGCTGATCGGTGTTAATCAGTCTTCTATTGCCCAATTTGTAATTTGGATGGTGTTTTATAGAGATATAACTCGTGAAGCATCACTGTGTGTAATCTTTCCCTGAAAAGATTCTGCTGAGCAAGTGACCGATAAATTGTACATAATGCAAACATTAATCAAAGAGAATATCATTAAGTCTCACTACAGTAGAATCTTCCATTGAGAAAGAAAACTAATCTAACTACTATTATCCTATCTTCATTATGAATTGTTACTATTATGATTATTTTATGATTTTACTAGTCAATAGTCTTCTTGGGGTGTTTTAGTCCTTGAATTACTTACAAATTAAGGTTTAAATTGGAAGTCATTTGTAAATCAATTACATGTTTATTTCTTAGTGGAAAATCTGCTTTGGACTACAATGTTTTATTGGTAATTAGGTTCCCTGGCTATTGTGAATAGTGTATTGCCATTGATTTGAACTTTAGGAAGAGGAATAAAGTTGATATTTCTATGGCACCTTTAGACAGATCGTTCCTGTTAAAACATTATTTCACTACTGCCATGAGTTACTTAGTGGGAACCTGATTTAAAAAACCATTCTAAATTATATGTGGTGCCTAATTAGAAAATGAAACTAACATATGGAAATACTTTACATTTAGCAATGAAGCATTCGAACTATTGTCCTAAAGAATATTTTTTCCAAGATTTTCTTGGAGTTCATTTTCGTTTCCTCTATATGTGAAGTAAGTGGTTCTTCCCAGATTGCAATTTAGCAGTTTGGTCATACAGAACTTTGGTAAAATAATGGGCGCCCCCTGGAGTTAACCTCTTTACTTGGGTTGGGTAAGGAAAGCTTCTATAAGCCAGAGGCCCGTAGTATCAACCATATATTGTACTACGCAGCACGAGCCAGAATCGGTTATTTAATAATTTTGTGAAGGGCGGCACCTGGGGCTCAGTCGGTAGGGCGCCGGCCCCATATACCAAGGGTGGTGGGTTCAAACCCAGCCCCGGCCGAACTGCAACAACAACAAAAATAGCCGGGTGTTGTGGCAGGCGCCTGTAGTCCCAGCTACTCGGGAGGCTGAGGCAAGAGAATCGCTTAAGCGCAGGAGTTGGAGGTTGCTGTGAGCTGTGTGAGGCCATGGCACTCTACCGAGGGCCATAAAGTGAAACTCTGTCTCTACAAAATAAATAAATAAATAAATAAAAATAAAAATTTTGTGAAAAGGAAAATCCTCTGCTCCAGTGGTTGCTGGCCTTCCCAGGGTTATTGGGTTTGAACTAATATATGCATTTCAGCTATGGCTAAATACCCGACTCTCTGAACCATAACCTACAATGACCTTTTCATTTGAAAGAACTTTATAAAACTACAGAAGGATTTGCAATCCAAGATGTCAAAAGACCTTCTGTTCTGAAGCCAAGAAGACAGTGAATCTTTTGGTTTGGGTAAACATTTCTTCTTATGCCTCTTCAGGGTCTGAACACATAAACTGCACTCCCCTAGAAGGTAGATGAATTCATCAGTCTAATTGACGGCATCCAGACACACGGCAATGAAGTCTTCTCATTTTCATTAAGAATAATAGTAATAGTTGGTAACATACATTGAAGACTAACTTTGGGCTAGATAGTTTGCTAAATATTTTACATGTGTTCACTTAACCATCACAACTGTATGAATTTGAATATTATTACTCAAATTTTCTCAGTAAGACAGCTCAAGCACAGAGAAATCAATTAGCTTGTTGAAGATCACATAAACAGAAATTATGGATCTCAGATTTGAAATTAGGGACTTCTCATTCTAGTGAAGTGGTCAAATATTAAATGTCATCATATTGCTGCTACTTTGCTAATCAGCCCACATAGAACAATATTAGAATTTAATCTAAAAATGTTTTAAGTATTTAAACCATTTGTCATCAGTCCTGGGGCCAGTGAAATTTCAAGGTATCATACTTGAAGTTTTCTTTGAATATTTGCTTGGCTTGTGGGTCATTTAGGTCACAGCACAGAACAAAATGGAAAGACTGACATTAGGAGACAGGAGATATTGTTCCTCAATACTACTCTTTCTAGTTGTGTGAAGTTAAGCAATTCCCTTGAACTTTTTGGACCACAGTGCCCTCATCTTTATAAATGAAAAGATGAGACTAAATTGTGTCTAATTTATTTCTAGCTCTGACCTCGTTTCTACAAAACCATATCCTTTACATTCACAAAGGGACAAAGACATAAAAAAAATAATAAAATAAATGTGTGTAAATACCCATACAGATTTGCTAACCTTGCATTCCCTGAATAGCATCTCCGTTACATTGCTTGAAATATCATCACGCATTATTTTCCCCTCAGCCCTGGCTGACACATGCTAATTAGAAGAAAAATGCCTTTCTAAGTAAGGGGGCCTCTTCGTCTTCCACTTCACCGTATGACTCCTGGGCTCAAAGAAATATTTTTATGGGCATTTTTAATAAGCTACTATTTTAACCTATTGACCTTGTCTTGGGCACTTTATTTTCTATCTTCAGCTTCAATATTCATTAGTAATACTGTGACAAAAAGGAATATGAATGACATTAGGAAATTGAGCTGTACTCAAGGTAAGAAAATGATGCTAATGCTTACACATTGCAATAGAGCAAAGTTGTTTGATGTTTTCAGACCAAAGGCTGTTTTCAAATGATCATGAAAATGTGCTGAGACTTTACATGGGAACAGCACGTTTAAGGACAAACTCATTTTTTTAAATAACAATGAAAGCAGAGTTTACTTCCCCATCCTAAGCTAGAACTTCATTATGTGTCAAATATATTATTTGGGACTGGTATGGAGCATGACACACTAATGTTCTGACCGTTGTAGCATATGCATAGATAATATATGGCTCATACAACTTTCATAACCCTCTCTGCTGATTCTCTTCTAATATCTCTCTAAAGACATTTGTGGTATCATTCTTCATTTATTTTGCATGCTGCTTTCACCCATTGTGGATAAACATGAATAAAAAATTCTGGAAATACAGAATAGTTATCTTTGCTGATGCTTGGCAAGGTTTTAATAAAATATACATGACACCAGTGTCTGGGTATGTATCTGTGAGTCACATAGCAGGGAAGAAATCCGGAGATAATTATGATCTTTTATGATGATGGAGGAATTAGCACCTCAGGAGTATGCGATGTGAAGTAGCATGGGCAAAGTCTCCTATTCGCCCTTGAAACATTCAATGTGAATGCAAATAGCTAATGTGTGTGATTCTAATTTCGAAGAACCTATTCAGAAATAGGAATCCAGATGGAAAGAAAATAGAAAGATTTGTGTAAGTTTAATGGAGAAAATTCTCACGTTAGTTAATGGTCGTTACCTAATCTCTCCTGCCTGAAGACAAACAGTTCCAAAAAGAAATTTTGTACTTGGTGGCTTTTCTTTTTTCCCAGTTCACCAGTGTTTCTCAGCCTTGTATGTAAAACAGAGAAATTTTACTATGCCATAAATTCTCCACAGATGTCTTAATTCACTATGTGCTGCTTTAACGGAATATCTGAAACTGAGTAATTTATGAAGAGTAGAAATCTGTTCTCTCACAGATCTGGACTCTGGGAATTCCAAGATCAAGGTGCTGGCAGAAGGGCAAGATAGAGCAAATGCTGTGTCCTTGCAAGACAGAAGAGAATAGGGATTACCCACTCCTGCAAGCTCTTTTAATAGCAGTATTAATTCATTCATGAGGGAAGAGCCCTCATAATCGAAGCACCTCTCAAAAGGCCGCACTACACTATGCTGTTGTATTGGTGGTTAAGTTTCAATTTGAAATTAGGAGGGGATGAAAACATTCATACCATAGCAACAGGTTATTTATGCATGGTCCTTAGATTTCTTGTATTTGTAAAATCAAATCAAATTCATGCCTATAATTTTTTTGAGTAAGCATGTGCATTTATAAGATTTTTATTTACTTAATTTATTTCAGATTAATATGAGGATAGAAATGATTAGGTTACATTGTTTATATTTGTTAGGTAAAGTTCAAGTTGTATTTACCTGGGCAGAGTTGAAGAATATGCTTGTAATTTTTAATTTCAGAAAACCCAAGCCATTTCCAGCATAAATCATTTCTGGTTTGAAAAGATTAAGCCATCTGAATCATCACAGCAAGGCCACACTTATAGCACTTAGCAAACCAGGAATAACTGTGACTCTTTGCATTGGGAAAAAGATCAATGCATTATGAAATTGAATAAATATACACTGTCATAGTAATAGTTGTTGCTTTTGTGTGATAAGCCTTTTTTCATATTTCTATGTTTGAAACATTTGTTCTGTACATATTACCTAAAAAAAAAAAGTTCATTAAAAGCAAGCTAACGAAATTAATGCTGCTCTGTGCCGATATGTAGCTTTCTTTTGTTGTTCAACTAAAAAGCTATCAATTATTATCATTGAATATATGTTGTTTATTTACACAAATAACATGAAAATATTTAGTATGCATTCTGTACCAGATACTGAGAAGGCCAATGTTAGCATATGAATGATTTAACTCAAATCTGGATGGTATTTTTACGAAAAAACTATTGTTATACTGTATTTCTGGTAAGGAAACAGAGGTTCAGAGACTTTATGCAATTTGTAAGCAGAATAACAACTAAATTTATTAAAATCCATATCATATTATTTCCAACATTTTTTTTTTTTACCCTGAGAGAACACTCAAGACCATGCTCTATGGAGATGTGCCCTTCTACTATTGGCTCTGGGCCATGGTGTAACCATAAATACTCAGGTTAGTTTCCACTTTAGGTGAAGCTTTTTAAAAGGTCAGTTGAAATATAATGTTATTTTATTTCATTTGTATTTTTTAAACACTTTTACACTAAAATATATTAATTGGGGTCAGTCACATTATTGTGGTCAATGGCACATAATTGAATAATTTTGATAATCTAGTTTTTGCTTGCTACATAATGATGGAGGCAATATTTTTTAACCAAATATATTCCTTTTATTATTAATACAATTCAACCTGTTATAAATTTGATATTTTATTCCTAAGTTTATAATTTTGGATCACATAAATATCCATGGCATGAGAAAAATATTTTTCTTTCTATGCCAAATATTCTAATTGTGACCCTCCCTGGCACAGAAGCTCTCAGGATGTCTAACCTGGACATGGGTGGGCATGAGTTATTCTACTGATCCCTCATGAGTCATGGTTTCTACATCCTCACCAGGCAGCCCAAAGCAGTGGTTAAAAGTGTGGGCACTGAGTTTGAACTGACTGGGTAATAGTCTTGGCTCTGCCTTTGTGGCTCTGTGACCCTGGAAAAATGACTTACCTCTGTGCACCCCACTGTTTCATTATAAAGGAGAGATTAACAATAGAACTCACCTTGCAGAGTTTCTGTTAATGTGATGAAATTAAATAATTTACATGGCACATTAATACTCAGTGTGATCATTGTTAATATGTTAATTATAATGTTTGCTTGCCTCTATAAATTTTGATCATTTAAGAACCAACATGAAGCAAACGACCTTTCAAAGTGTGGTACCAATCCTCATGTCACAATGTTCTTTAAAACATCTTAATCAGAGGTTACTACACATTGGAAGAAGAAAAGGCAAACGTCAAATTGGATATTTACCCTCTGTTTCCTCTATCTTTAGTTCACCATACATCATACAATGAGATCACTCATATCTGTACTTTCTGGATCCTACTATAATTATTCAACTCTGAGCTCCTTCAGAGTTGGAACTACATTATTTATTTTATTTTATTTTATTTTATGATGCAGTCTATCACCCTGGTTAGAGGGCTGTGGAACTATAGCTCACAGAAAACTCAACTCTTGGGCTCAAGTGATCCTCTTTCCTCAGCCTCCCAAGCACTTGGAACTACAGGCCTGTGCCATAATGCCTGGCTAGATATTTTCTCCTGTTAGTAGAGATGGTTGCTCTTTCTCAAGCTGGTCTCAAACTCCTGAGCACAAGGGATCCTACTGCCTCAGCTTCTCAGATTGCCAGGATTACAGGCATGAGCCACTAAACCTGGCCATCTTTTTTTTCTTTTTTTCCTTTTTTTTTATTGTTTGGAATTCATTGAGGGTACAAAGAATTAGGTTACGCTGATTGTGGTTGTTAGGTAAAGTCCCTCTTGTAATTGTGTCCCACCCCCAAGAGGTGTGCTATACATCATGACCCCCCCATCCACCTCCCTCCTCCCATCTCCCTATCCCTTGTTACCCTACCCCCACCTTGTATTAGATCATCTACTGCCTTCATATTAGAATTGAGTACATTGGATTCTTGCTTCCCATTCTTGTGATGCTTTACTAAGCAGAATGTTTTCTAACTCCATCCAGATTAATATAAAAGATGTAAAGTATCCATTTTTTTTAATGATTGCATAGTATTCCATGGTATATGCCAGACCTTGCTAATTAATCCATTTCTGGGTTTGTGGGCATTTAGGTTATTTATACATTTTGGTGATTATAAATTGAGTTGAGTTCCACCTTTATTGCCTTGTGGTCTGATAACATATAAGGTAAAATTTCAATTCTTTAGATTTTGTTGAGGTTAGATTTGTGGTCTAGGATATTATCTATTTTGGAGAATACTCCATTGGCAGATGAGAAGAATGCATATTCTTTAGCTTTGGGATGGAGTGGTCTGTATATGTCTATCAAGCACAGTTGTTCTAGTGTCACATTTAAGTCCGTTGTATCTTTGTTTAGTTTCTGTTTAAAGGACCTTCCCAGCTCTATAAGAGTAGTGTTAAATTCCCCTTTTATTATGATATTATTGTATATCATATTGTTCAGACTAATTAAGGTCTGTTTCAAGAAACTGGGAGCATTTCAGTTGGGTGTGTAATATTTAGAATTGAAATGTCTTTTTGTTGTATTGTTCCCTTGACCAATATGATATGTCCATGTCCTTTTCAACTTTAGTTGCTTTAAATCCACTTGAATCTGAGAATAAGATTGCAATCCCTCTTTTCTTCTGACTTCCATTTGCTTGAAAAATCATCTTTCATCCCTTAACCCTTTAATTTGTCCTTTAAAGGCTAGGTGTGTTTTCTACAGGCAGCAAATGGATGGTTTGTGCTTTTTATCCAATCCGCCAGCCTATGCCTATTCAGTAAGGAATTCAAGCCATTAACATTTATTGAGAGAATTGGTGAGTGTGGTGGAGTTCTATTCATCTTATTTTGTGAAAGTTCATTGCTTAGTTTTATCTTTTGCATCATTGTAGAAGTTACATTTTGTCTTTTGGTCACTGCGTGTTTAGTTTGCTGGTGATCCATTGTGATGGTCAGGTTGTAGAATAGGTCTAAGTATTTTTTTGTAGAGCTGGTCTTGTTTTGGCAAACTTCCTCAATGTTTGCATATCAATAAATTATTTGATTTCTCCATCAATTTTAAAACTTTTCTTATCAGGGCATAGAATTCTAGGCTGAAAATTGTTTTGCTTAAGGAAATTAAAGGTAGATAACCATTCACTTCCGGCTTGAAAAATTTTGTTTGAGAAGTCCATGGTCACCCTGGTGGATTTTCCCCAGTAGATCAATTAGTGCTTACTCTTGGCAGCTTGCAGAATCTTCTCTTTCATCTTGACTTTGGACAGGTTCATGACAATGTGTCTAAGAGAACTTCTATTTGAGTTGAGATGACCTGGGGTCCAATATCCCCCTGAAAAGAGTGTGTCAGAATCTTTGTTGATATTTTAGAAATTTTTATTTATGGTATCTTCTAGTAGGACTTCCATTCCTCTGAGGCATTCTTGTGCCTCTTATGGGATACCTCTAACTTGTATGTTTGAGCACTCCATGAAGTCCCATAATTCTGTCAGTGAATGTTCTGCTTTCTCTCCCTTTTTTTTTTTCTGTCTCTGTAACTGCCTGAGTTAGCTCAAAAGCTTTATCCTCTACCTTTGAGATTCTTTCTTTTGCATGGTCGAGTATCTTTTGCGTTGATACTTTCTACTGCATCTTTAAGCTCCCTGATTGACTGTCTCAATTCTTTAAGTTCCACTATATCCTTTCTTTATTCTTCATATCATTCATCTTCATATCATTATTTGATTCTGTTTTTGGATTTCCTTTTGTTTGTTTTCCAGTTTCTCAGCAATTTTCTTCATTGTTTTTACCATCCATATTTTAAATTACCTTTATGTCATTTCTAACATTTCCTTTTAGGTGAAATCCTCTGCAGTAGCTACCTCATGATCCCTCGGGGGGATTGCTCTCTTCTGGTTTTTCAGGTTGCCAGGATTTGTCTGCTGTTTCTTCCTCATGAGTGTTTTTCTTTTTATCTATTTCCTTGCCATAATTTTTGCTTTCACTTCCTCCTGCTGTTTAAGTTACCATGCCTCTAACCTAAAGTATTAAACTGTCCTTTTGGTAAAGGACTAAAAGAAAGAGAAGAGTGGAGAGCAAGAAGGGGTAAAAGATGAGAAAAGAGAAAGGAAAGGGGGGCAGAGTAAAAGGGAAGATTGACAATAAGAAAACAGGAACAGAAAGAGAGTGACGGGGTAATAGTGGTGTACAGTAGGGTACTTTGACCAACACCCATAAATCCCAACTTCTGGGAGGGCTGGCTTGGGTGGGTCCTTTGACATCTGCAGTTCTTTGCCAGCCTGAGCAGACACAAGACACTACCTCCACCAAATAGATAAGAAAAACATAGATACTATAAATCAAACCAAAACAAACAAACAAAACATTAAGGGATAAATTTGAGGAAAAAAAATAATGGGCAGAAAAACTAGCAAAAATGAAGCCCTTATTGTTAAAGAAGGCAACAATGAAAAAGTATGTTTACACAAGAAGAATAAAGGGAAAAAAAAAAAAGAAAAATCTAGGGAGAAAAAAGTTGAAAAAAATTTTAAAAAGGAAAAAAAAAATTGCCTGGGCAACAGGTTATCTTTTGGAGTATGAGATGCTAATCCCAATGCTTATACAGCTGTATAAGATGGAGAATGGAAGCCTCTATTGATTTCTTTGCCCTCAAACCCTGTAGGGTTGGGATCCTAAACCCCTCCTCAGTGCACTTAATAGACACACCTCAATCTTTCCAAACCGTGTTCCTTGGCTACACAGTGGCTTTTCCAGGAAAGTGTGTGTCACTCAGATCTCTCCAGAAGTGGCTGCCCACTTATCAGGCACACCAAGTCTCCTGCTGCTTCCCTGTGCACTGGAAGGGATGTTTCTGGCAAAGTCCACAAGGCAGAGGTGCCTGGAGTATTCTCTACTCAATCTCTGTTACGAACCAGTGCAGCGAAGGGGAGTGAACTAGAGTGGAATGGGTGGGGAATGGGAAAACTCAGCATAAGAGAAGACACGGAAACAAAGGGTGGGATCAGGAGGGCTGACTGAGCTGATGGCTGCAACCAGCACCAAAGCACAAAATCAGCTTTATTTTGTAGTATCTGTACAGGGTCATCCAGAGGGAAGTAGCATAGATAATATGGGGAAATAGCATAAACAAAAGACATAATTTTGGTCTTACAGTACAATTAGAAAATATAAATGACTTTAATAAAGACAAATCATCATGTTAATGGTTTCTATTCAACTTCATTAACATATGACAAGAAATAAGAAGGGCAAGATCAAAAGGATCTCAGCATAGTTGACAAAACAAAGGAAGAACTATGTGACTTAGCAGTTTCTACTCAACTTCATTAACATGTTACAAGAAGTAGGAAGGCGAAGGTCACAAGGGTCTCTGCATAGTTAATTGGACAAAAAAAGAGCTATGTGACTTCTGGCAGAGGGAGCATGAAGAAAGGATCGTGTTTCAGGAATGGAGGAGAAGCAGTTGGGGGTTCATTCTCTGAATGTTCCCCTGGCTGTGAGGGCCCTGACAGTCTCACAGCCCACTCTTCACATATCTCACTACACCCATATTTCTCTGCCCCCGACCATCTTTTATTTATTTTTTTCTCATTGCAGATATGTACATATTAGACCAGTCAATGATATTGGATAAGTATGCAATCACTTTGATTGATCAGATCTAGGATAATCAGGAGAAGAGGAACATAAAGTATGGTTAGCATTCTCTGATCTTCATTCTATTCTTCTCTTTATTCAACCTAATATTCTTCTAGCTTATATATTTAGTCATCTGACTCTAAAGACCTAAAACACCTATGTCCTATTAGATTATTGCAAAGACAAGCCATTTTCCAATTTAATTAGAGATACTTTAATTGGAAGGAATATATACTCACATAAAAGCGTTTTGGGAAAAATAGGATACTTTTTGTTATTTTTTTATTTTTTGTAGAGACAGTCTCACTTTATTGCCCTCAGTAGAGTGCCATGGCATCACAGAGCTCACAGTAACTTCTAACTCCTGGGCTTAGGTGATTCCCTTGCCTCAGCCTCCAGAGTAGCTGGGACTACAGGCACTTACCACAACGCCCAGCTATTTTTTTTTTTTTTTTTTTTTTTGCAGTTTTTTGCTGGGTTTGAACCTGCCACCCTTGGTAAATGGGGCTGACACCCTACCCACTGAGCCACAGGAGCCACCTGGGAAAAATAGGATACTTATTGTAAGCTATTTGGGGAAGGATAATAGAGGAGTTCTTCTCACAAAGTACAAATACCACAAATACAGATGGCTTCATAAAACAAGACATGTCAAATACTTCTTTTCACCTGGTCACCCTTCATTCTAGTCTCTGAAGTCCAATTTCTCTAACCCTAATAATAAGCAGTAAATAATGCTATTAATAATGTGCTGGACACTGTGTTTAATGCTTCAGTATATAATCATTTCTTTTTACTAAAATTCAAACAATAGCTAAGTAAAACCATGTGATGAGGAAATTGTTGTGATGTCTTTTTCAAGATAGAGAACTTCAGAAAGAGAGTAATAAAGTAAAATTTTCAAGTTATGTACCTATGAATTAGCAACCCCAGGCTTTCTGACTCCATAGCCCAGGGTTGCCACCACTACGTTACACTTTCATTTTTTTTCTTCAAGACAGTTTATGCGTTTAATGCTACAATGTGAATGGTAACATGACTTGAACAACAAACAAAAATCTGCATGCAAGTGCCCTACAATTCAGGAACTCCACATGCCTTGGCATTTATCTCAGAGACATGGACACTTGTTATGCAGTAGAGGTTTGACCTAGCAGGTCTAGGATGTGGAAAATCTGTGCATTCCAAAGATGAGTCTGGCCTTGCTTGTCTTCTGGAAGTCTGTAAGCCCTTGGAAAATCCTGCCTATTCCTGATAGGAGTGTCTTCCTGATGTGGGGCCTTGGGCTAAGGATGGTGATCTATGGTGGAGTCCTTGAGCAATGCAGCATGCATTTGACCTTCAGCCTGGTCAGCTTCATGGAGTTCTGTCAGTCCTAATAGAGAGTTGTTCAACTGGCCAAAGCACCATCTTGAAGACTCCATTCTGACTTGACAATGGTTATGTTCATATAAAATCCTAAACATGAATGTCAGCAGGCTTATTCTTCATAGTGCCAAACTGGAAACAACTCCTTGGATGTACTTCAAGGAGCAGGTTTAGGCATTTTCCTTCATAGCCCTTTGGCAATAAACAGTTATCACTACATAAAGCCTTCTGAATTATATTCTGCTAACTGGACTATAATCTCCATAAGGAAGTATAGTTTTTGTTATTGTCTTGATTAGTGCTGTAACATCACACCTGAAAACGATGTAGGAGTTTAATACATATTTTCTGTGTGAATCAGTTCAGTTATGCTGAGCACTTGTTAATGTGAAAGCTGATAACTATCATATTAATTTCAGACAGAGATGATGATAACCTTCTATACCTATTAAAATCATAATAGTTTCCTTTTTATAAATATATAGCATTTTAATTGATTTTCAACATGATCCAACGATGTTATCATGTCAGGGATGTTCTCTCTTCTATTTTGTATGCTGGAAAACACATCCTGGTTATACCTTCTCTCTGTGTGGTGGCTTTAGATCCCCCCATAAAAAAGGATTTCCAGGCTAAGAATTATTTGACTAATGGAAAAAAATGATTCCAGATGTCATTTGGAAAAATGTTCTCTAATATTTTAGGAAGATTTCCAGTAAACACATATAAAGGAAGGGTTTGTATCTGGTTTTCAGGTATATACGAAATTCAATTCATCAAAATATCAACATTACCTCTGCACACATTACAATCAATTGAAATGTCCTTATTTATATTTACACATGCTTCCATACTTCCATACTTAGAAATATCTATAAAAGCTACTGTATAAGAACGGTCATTCCTAATAAATGAGAATTCTTCCATTATAAATATTTCTACATGTTTTAAAAAGACAAACACACACACACACACACACACATATATACATATAGACTTTTTTAAAGGAAAAAAGAAATTTTAAGAAAGGAGAAAACCATGTTAAAATTGTAATACTCAGCATATACTGATAACAAAAGAATACAAGTAACTCTGAGCACCTCTTGTAATTGCGGAAGTCAAACATGACTTAAGTATTGCGAATTTAATACAGATTTTTCCTTTCTTAAAATGTGTATGCATTTTTTGGCACCCTCCTTATATACACACAGATATAACATACATATGCATTTATATAAATACACACATGCACACACACACACACATGCGTAGATACACAAACATGCCTACAGTCCAGTAGTCTGTATCTATGGCCTCTGCATCTATAAATTCAGTTAATCTCTCAACAAAAATATTTGAAAAGAAATTACATTTGTACTGAACAGGGACAAAGTTTTTTCTTGTTATTAGCCCCTAAACAATACAGTGTAGCAACTATTTGTATAGTTTTTGCATTGTATTAGGTGTTATAAGTGATGTAGAGATGATTTAAAGTATATGGAAAGATATATATAGGTTATATACAAATACTATATCATTTTATGTTGGACTTGATTATCCTAGAACCAATCCTCCACAGATACACAGAGGCAACTGTATATATATCCATGAGTTAAAATTTTATAGGTCCCATCATTATATTGTATTAACTTAAGAGCAAAATATCAAAATTTAAAGCCCAAACTCTAACTGCCATTCAATTATAAACATTGCCGTTACTTAATCTAGAGAAAAGCTTGATATTAGATTTTAACTTGGCATAAAATAAGGTACTTTAAGTGATGGAAAAGCCCATCTTTGAAAAGGAAATGTTGTGCAGATTAATAAAATTATACGAGAGGCACTTTAGTCTACTCAGAAGGATATTAAAAAGAAAATACATATTATTAACTGATTTAGAAACAGCTAAAATGGAACTTCTTAAATAGTAATTGCTGTTTTAAAATGCTTGAAGGACTTCAGGAATACAAAGCAAGAGCAGGCAACTCCTAGTGTGGACATTTGTTTCTAGTATGAGCTTAGTGGCAAGGAGCCCCCTTCACTGTCTCCAGTCACAATCTTCATGGGTGTTGTGTTCAGAGAGCACATCACCCACTGGCAAGCTGGCGGGTGTCTATCACTGCAGAGCAGGTGATAGTGTGCACCAGGAGAGTTGAGCAGCCGTAGAGCAACTATAGATGTGATTTCCTAGGGCACAAATTTTACTAACAGTTTTGAGAGAAAACTAATGTTTTTTTTATGTTTAAACCAAATGGCTATATTATAAGTAGAATACAAAATTTGCATGAATTTTTCAAATAAATACAGAGACTTAAAAGAAATTTTACTCTTCAAGTTGGTTGAGAGCCTCTGGAGGTTCTCATGCACTCGCCTTTGCTATTAGAATAATTCAGTGGGAAAGTTTGTGAAACACTGCCTCACTGAGTCTTTGATATTTTACATTAAATACACATGAATATTTGTCAAGATGGCAGCCTTGCATAGTCTGAAGAAACTTATGTATTTCTCTTTCCTCAGGACCAAATCTAGCCCTGATTTTAGTTGGGAGAACTTGGGATGCAGGGAACTCATTCCCTTTTACTCCTCTGTCTTTTCCTATTTCTCCTACTTTTTCCTTTATCTCTCTTTCTCATACCTCAACTCTTTTTCTCAGTTCATTCTTCTGTTCTTCCTTGGAATATTTATAAGAGCTTCAAATCTCAAGCACTGTGATTGTAAAAATGGAAGATGAGAGTTACTACATTGGGGAATTCTGCTTTAAACTCTAGGATAGAATGATCTATATTTATTTATGCAGAACTATGTCGCTAGTGCCTTTTATGATGTCTGGTATATATAAGGTGCTTGATAAATATTTATGAATAAACAAATAAAAGAATGCATAAGTAAATGTAATAAAATAATTACAAGTATACAAGTTATAATAACACATGTATTTTATTTGATCTTATTACTTGAGGGTTTTACTCACTAATAAGTGAAGAAAGAGGAAGAACTGAAGATGTAAATTTGGGGTGACATGCTGCTGCTTCCTGGAGAATTTATCTATAGCATTGAATAGTTGTCTTGGTCTTGAATCAAGACCAAGAAATCTGCCAGGAATGGAAGAAAAGAAACACCTGTTGCTGAGGAACGAACACATTCCAAAACAATAAAGTAGGAAATGGAACAATGAGATCAATAAATGATGGAACTCTCCCAGTGAGGCCAGTGCAGAGGAGATTGGTGTTTGAAAGTAAGCATAAATTTGGTTTGTAGCAATCACAAAAAATAAATATTGTGGCAAACAATACAAAATGGCCTTGTGTACCCTCTGAAACCATTCCAAATGTTCCTTCCTTATCATTCTGTTCTTCCAAACATGCTTTCTCAGGGTTACAAATGAATCATTTACCCCATCCACACCCTTAGACCAATGGCTAAAGCAGGGGATTTAGAATCAAATTCCACAGCAGAGCTGAAGGCTACATCAATGTGTGGGGCCGTGGGGAATAATTTTTAAAAAGGGTGGTTAATGATTTCAGTGTTCATGCACCTGCTTTGAAGGACCCACCTCCATCTGATTGTTTCCATTAGTGATGTGAGTAGAGTGTTGTCACAAAATGAACGGGATACTCATGTCTGCATATAAGATATTAAAAGTTTCGTATTTGCGAAACTTGGTAAATGTAGAATATAAATGTTTTGGCACAGTAACTGAGATAACGCCGGAAAGGCTATGTTAACCACTGGGATAAAAATGTGTCAAATGGTTTATGAAGTGAGTGTATGATGCCCCATAATCATATCATTGTATACACTTATGATTTAATAAAAAAATTAAAAAAAAAAAAAAGATATTAAAAGTTTAACTGTTGGTGGGCTATATTGGTTTTCTATTATTGCTTTAACAAATTACCGCACACTTGGTGGCTTAAGACAAACTTAATATCTTACAGTTCCATAGGTCACAGATTCAACATCAGTCTTATTGGCTAAAGTCAAGATGTCAATATGACTGTGTTTCCTCTTACTTTCTGAAAGCTCTAGAGAAGAATACAAGGAGCAGGGGTGTGGAGAGAAATGCTGCCTGTTTATTTCACCAATGCATATTTTCTGTACAGATGCAATTCTCCTCCAAAAAGGCAGCTTTGCAGGGCTATTTCTGTCTGCAGGCCCTCTGAATAGCCATCTCAAATTATGCCAAAGATGTATATTTTGGGGGTGAAATATTTTTAGTTTCCTTTAGTCCCTTATTTGGAAATTCATTTTCAGAAAATTTATCTTCACACACTGAAGTGGGATTTGTAGGTATTGAGAGTTTGGGCTTAGAAGTTTACAATAAGAAATAGGTAAATAGGGCCAAAAACCTCAGGAGAAGCAGACAAAGAAAACTGAGTATAGTTTTTTATATATTCTCGAATCTGTCTCTTAGTCTGGAGAGTATGTCAGTTTGGTTAAACAGTTGTGTCCCATTCCCAGAGGTGACATTATTAATGGGGTTTCGGAGTTATGCGTGTGTATATGAGGTAAGCAAACAAGTCTTTAATAAGAAGCGTATTTATGGAAACAGAAGAGAAACAAAGGTTAACGCCTGAGGTACTCAATAAACCATTTTTCTAGCGTCTCTGAAACATCTGTAGTTGGAGTGGGTAGGAGGCAGTGGCAATCTGAGAGACGTTTCTGGATTTTACCTCGAATCAGATGTTTCAGTGAACATTCTGAGTAGTTCATATTGCAAAGAGTTGTAGTGGTTTTTCCCAATGTTTATATCAAGTTGCCTAACTTCAATTTAGGAAAAGAAGTTTTAATTTCTAGTTGTTATCTGAGGAATGATTAAGCTCATAAATTTGAAAAGGAGAATTTTATTTTTCATAAAAGGTTGCAGCCTGCAGGGTGGCCATTCTAACAGGCTGGGAAACATAGCCTGAGCATGAACTTTGAGGGAAGGGCATGGAAGCAGGAATTCATGCTGAGCGAGGTGGCAGTCACGAGTGATTATGAAAGAGAAACACCTGCAGGTGCAGCTCAGCTTCCTGCTGCTCTGTGGGGCGCATGCTCAGGAAGGGGAAGCGCTCCCAGGACCTGAGGGGAGAGTTTGGCCTTTTGATGTCCTCAAAAGGTGAAGCAGGGGACGCAAAACTCTTCCCTGTATGTCCTCTGTAGACTGACCAGAGTCCCTCCATGGTCAGTGGCCATTTTTCCAGGGAATGCTGGTGACTTGAGAGCCGAAACCACAAAAAGGGACAAGCTACAGTAGCCAGTTGATTTAAATAAGGGATGAAGGAAATCTTCTCGTAAGTCTGCTTCTGTTTAATCCTTAGAAAAGAAAGCCTAGTAGCAGTTAAATGAAGCAGGATTGCTGCAAAGTACGTCTTACCTTCCATCCCACCACGGCTAGAAACTCCGTTTTAAGATTTCTCTGAATCCCCCTCCTGGCTGGGAGGGGAGTCTGTTCAGTTGGTTGGGGCCTTAGAATGTTATTTTTATTTCTCAAACGATTCCATATCAGAAGTGAAGAAGAAAAATTGAAAATACTGGTCTGGAGAGTCATAGCCAGATATTGGAAGAAAGTAAAAATTTAGAGTTTAGTCCAGATTGCAGGTAAATAATAAAATCAGAGAGAGAGAGAGCAAAAATCTAAAAATGGGTCTAATGTAGTTTGTTTTATTTTTCCTGAAACATAATTTTCTTCTCTCTAGTCCCCCATTTCTACCAAGAATAAATGATAACAAGGACAATTTATTCAAAATAAGTTCTAAGGTTTTTATATTTCATATATAGAATATAAATGTATATTATATATAATATATATATTCTCATGCTTTGTTTTCCAGAATCAAGAAAACTTTTTTTAAGTTATTTATAGCTTACCAAATTTGGTTAAAATATACTTTTGTAGGCACAATTGAAACATTTACCTTTATTTCTACTTGATTTCTCCAAAGTAGTATGTGTGTGAGTGTGTGTGTATATATATGTGTGTGTGTGTGTATATATATACATATATAACATACATAATGTATTTGACTTAATTATTTGCATGAAGTGCAGCAAGAATTGTGATTGGCCACATAGGCTCTTTGTAAGTTTGCTTTGCTAGATGTTTTTTATAACATAGTTTGGATTAGACTTAAAAAACTTTCAAGGCTTAGGAGAAAAGCCAAAGACTATATGTGAACATATCCAATGAATGCTATATTTGTACATATTAAATGAATTCCTCCCTTTTCAAGTTTCCCCGAACATCTTGAGTTTTCTGGACCTGTCGTAAAGTGACCTTCCCTTCCTATCACAAGGTCAGGCACCCTGTAAGGGGACCATGTAGACAACGTATCAAGCCAGTTTCTCAAGTCTATTCATTTTTTTTTTTTTTTCCTCTTTTTTTTTTTTTTTTTTTGTAGAGACAGAGTCTCACTTTATGGCCCTCGGTAGAGTGCCGTGGCCTCAACTTCAATCTCTCAATGCAGTTTGGTTACATTGGAAAACCTAGTATTTTAATCAAAGCCTTGATAAAATAAGCAATGACTCCATTGTGTCCTGTTATAAATTCTTTTTACATTTATGCAAATAGCTGTATTGCCATAAAATAGGAATATACACAAGTACTGTTGAATTTTGGAGGAATCAAGTAGAAATAAAATAAATGTTTCAACTGTGCCCACAAATGTGTATTTTAACCAAATCTTGTAAGCTATAAATAACTTAAAAAATGTTCTCTTGATTCAGGAAAACAAAGTATGAGAAGTACCAGCAATATTTCAAACAAAATAATTTATTAAAAATTATTTTATCCAGTGAGAGTCTATCTTAGTTAATGGTGAAAGGTGTGGGTCCAGTTTCAGTCTTTTACAGATCGCCAGCCAGTTCACCCAGCACCATTTGTTAAATAGGGAATCTTTTCCCCACTGAATGTTTTTAATTGGCTTGTCAAAGATGAAATAACGGTAAGTAGCTGGATCCATCTCTTGGTTCTCTATTCTGTTCCAGACATCTATTTCTCTGTTTTTGTATACCAGTAAAAACCAAGTACCTTGCTGTTTTGATTACTATCGATTTATAGTACAGTCTCTGGTCTGGTAGTGTGATTCCTCCTGTTTTGTTTTTATTGCTGAGTAATGTTTTGGCTATTGGAGGTTTTTTCTGATTCCATCTTTAAAGTATGACAATGGAGCTTTAATAGGAATTGCATTAAAATTATATATTGCTTTGGGTAGTATGGACATTTTAACAGTGTTGATTCCTCCCAGCCATGAGCATGGTATGTTTTTCCATTTGTTAACATCTTCAGCTATTTCTTTTCTTAGAGTTTCATAGTTCTCTTTGTAGAGATCTTTCACATCCTTTGTTAGTTATACTCCCAAATACTTCATCTTCTTTGGTACTACTGTGAAAGGAATAGAGTCCTTGATTGTTTTTTCAGCTTGACTGTTGTTGGTATATATAAAGGCTACAGATTTATGGGTGTTGATTTTGTAGCCTGAGACATTGCTGTATTCCTTGATCACTTCTAAAAGTTTTGTAGTAGAATCCCTAGTGTTTTCCAGATATGCGATCATATCATCTGCAAAGAATGAAAGTTTGATCTCCTCTGACCCTATGTGGATACCCTTGATTGCCTTTTCTTCCCTAATTGCAATGGCTAAAACTTCCATTGCAATGTTAAAGAGCAATAGCAACTATGGGCAACCTTTCCTGGTTCCTGATCTAAGTGGAAATGATTTCAATTTAACTCCATTCAATACGATATTGGCTGTGAGTTTGCTGTAGAAATGTCTCTTCTATACCAATTTTCTTAAGTGTTCTGATCCTGAAGGGATGCTGATATTGTCAAAAGCTTTTTCTGCGTCAATTTAGAGAATCATATGGTATTTATTTTTGAGTTTGTTTATATGCTGAATTACATTTATAGATTTACATATATTGAACCAGCCTTGAGAGCCTGGAATAAATCCCACTTGGTCATGGTGTATGATTTTTTTGATGTGTTGTTGGATTCTGTTTGTTAGGATCTTATTGAGTATTTTTGCATCAATATTCGTTAGTGATATTGGTCTATAATTTTCTTTTCTTGTTGGGTCTTTCCCTGGTTTAGGGATTAAGGTGATGTTTGCTTTGTAGAATGTGTTGGGTAGTATTCCTTCTTTGTCTATATTTTGGAAGAGGTTTAGTAATATAGGTACTAGTTCTTCTTTAAAGGTTTGGTAGAATTCTGACATAAAGCCATCTGGTCCTGTACTCAGCCCTACTATGAAGCTAATTTATAGCTTTCACATGAAGGCTATAACCCAATTATACCACAAGAATATGGGGAAAGGGCCAAGGGAGGGCAAGGGAGGGGGGAGGTTACGGTGGAGGGAGGGTAATGGGTAGGGCCACACCTATGGTGCATCTTAGAATGGGTACAGGCGAAACTTACTAAATGCAGAACACAAATGTGTACATACAATAACTAAGAAAATGCCATGAAGGCTACGCTGAACAGTTTGATGAGATTATTTCAGATTGTATATGAAACCAGCACATTGTACCCCTGGATTGCACTAATGTACATAGCTATGATTTAACAATAAAAAAAAATTATTTTAGTTCTTCATCACTTCAGTCCTATGTAATTAATTCTCATTCTGCTTAATGTTAGGTTAGCAGTTTTATGGGTTCAGTTTCCTCCCTCCTTTGAAATTATTTAAATTCTTAAGCAAGTGACCTCTTACCCAGTCTTCACAAGGCGAACTATACTCAGAGTTGTCAGAAAACTGTATTTAAGCTGCTTGCTATTGCCCTCTCCATGAGGCTCCTTGAATACAAAACGCTTTAGGCTTTATAAAGGCCTTTTAGGAAAAAAAATCTGAGTAGACCAATATACTATAGGTCACAAGACTTAAAATGGTCATGGATAAAGACATTATTGATGAAGAAATCTTGCTATTTTCTGTAGACTACAACAATTTTGCATAATAGTAATAATCATAACTGATATACAAAGACATATCAGAATTTTAAGAAACTCATACGGTGTTGGAATACATATTAATAACATATCCCTACAAATACACCAAATAAGGACAGCACAAGGCACACAGCATCTATCTAGAATCCCCTTTTTTTTTGTACTGATGATACTCAAAAGGTGAATAAAACCTTTTATTATTTGTTAATACTATTAATACTAACACATAAATCTTTTTTAAAAGACAACACCGAATTCTGCAATTATATTAGTGTATTATAAATATGAAAGATAATTTTAATGAAATCTTACAAAAAGATCCATCCAATCTCAATCAGCTTTGAATACACAAGATAAGATGTCCATAAACTGTTTAAAACTTCTTATAATTTTTTCTATTTTCTTTGTTCTCTCAACTTTTTATATACATTGATTCCCAGCACTGAGGGAGGTGTGGCTCTCTGGTCCACTAGAGCTGTGGTGCCCAAACCCCAGGTGACGACTTCTTAAGATCTAGGAATACAGTGTCATGGCCTGAGCTCCACCTCCTGGCCCATTCGCACCTCCAACCCCCACCTATAGAGTAATTGTTCTAGTGAAAGTGGTTCCTGGTGCCAAAAAGGGTGGGCATGGATAACTGTGTAGAGGAAGCAAGATAAAAGGGAAAAATAAAAATAGCTGCTACTTCACTCTAAATATACACCAAAATTTTAAATCAAAGGAATATCTAAGCAAATGACCCACAACCAAAACAAAAAAGTACATATGAAACACAAGAAGTCTTTCAGGCCTTTAAGCAAGGCCTCTGTAGAAGGAGCAAAACTTGCAACTTTCCCCAAATCAAGACTGCTCTCAGTAACAGCTCAAGAAAATGAGTTTTGCATGTCACAGGTGGGATATAAAACACATTTCTCTCCAGCCATATTTTTCAGGGTCTCAGCTTCTGGGATAACTTCAGGCAAACATCTAACAACCAGGTGGTTTTTAATCAGTTTGATGTAAACATTCCAAACAGGACATAAAATCAGCACATTTTAACCCCATAAATGCAGAAAAAAAAAAAGACAGTTGGTAAAGCAGGAAATGAAAAGATGTCCATGAGGGTAGAAAGGATTACAAATGAGTACCCCAAAAGGTTGAGTCATGCCAATGTAAATTAAATAATTCAGATAAATTTTTGTAAATTTTTCTTTTTCCCCTGAGTTAAAGGAATTTAATATCCTACGGACTGGTTCCCTCACCAGGAATCAAACCTGGGCAGTTAAAGCATCGAGTCCAGGCCAATGCACTGGAGGACTGTAGTGCCTTTCAGAGTGCCGCCTTCTTCTCCTTTTTTTTTTTTAATCCTCTTCAAACTGGGCAGTTTGAGCATCCAAAGGATTTTTAACTTGGCTTTAAATGATCTTTGTTGAGTTGTTTTGTTTTTTATTCTTGCCAAGGGAGCTTTTCTTTTTTTTCAAAAGGTACAAAAAAGATATATATTTCAGATGATAGCCTTCTATAAGTTTTCTATTAACTATAATCAATTTATTCCATAAGTGAACTAGTTCATGTTCAATTTTTTCCTGTTTTTCCTGTTAAAGACATGGACTCTTACCACCATCCTTTGAATGGGCTATATGGAATCTGGGAGAACTAACTTGGTAAAATAATTTTACCTTGCGTTGCCAGCTTTTGGTCATTTGTCCTAGAACCCCATCTGTAGGCTCTAGAACAAAGTGATGTATTATCTTGCTCACAGCACCAAAGATGTATAGGTCAAGGGAAATCCTCCCTTTTGCCCTCTGATGGTTCACTGAAAGTCAAATGACAAAAGACAGATTAACAGGAGAAAAGACAAAGAAAGTTTATTAACGTGCACATACGTACATGGCAATTCATACAAAACATGAAAAACTCAAAGAAAGTTAAAGATGGTTGAAGTGTTATACCAACTTTTTTTAAAAGTTAAATCATAGCTGTGTACATTAATGCATTTATAGGATACAATGTGCTGGTTTTATATACAATTTGAAATGCTTACAACAAACTGGTTAACATAGCCTTTGCTGCACTTTCTTAATTATTGTGTTAAGACATTTATACTCTACACTTAGTAGATTTGACATGTACCCTTGTAAAATTCACCATAGGTGTGGTCCCACCAATTACCCTCCCTCCCCCCATCAGCCCCTTCATCTCCCCCTCCTCTTTCCCTTTCATCTTGGGCTATAGTTGGGTTATAGCTTTCATAAGGAAGTGTGGGTGATTATATATTGGCTTCATAGTAGAGCTGAGTACACTGGATACTTTTTCTTCCATTCTTGAGATACTTTACTAAGAAGAATATGTTCCAGCTCCAGCCATGTAAACATAAAAGAGTTATAGTCTCCATCTTTTTTTTTTTTTTTTTTTTTTTTTTTTTTGTAGAGACAGAGTCTCACTGTACCGCCCTCGGGTAGAGTGCCGTGGCGTCACACGGCTCACAGCAACCTCTAACTCTTGGGCTTACGCGATTCTCTTGCCTCAGCCTCCCGAGCAGCTGGGACCACAGGCGCCCGCCACAACGCCTGGCTATTTTTTTGTTGCAGTTTGGCCGGGGCTGGGTTTGAACCCGCCACCCTCGGCATATGGGGCCGGCGCCCTACTCACTGAGCCACAGGTGCCGCCCATCTCCATCTTTTTTAATATTCCATGGTATACGTATACCACAATTTATTAATATATACATGGGTCAATGGGCACTTGGGCTTGCAATAAACATTCTTGTGCAAATGTCTTTGTTATAAAGTGATTTTTGGTCTTCTGGATATATACCTAGTAGAGGAATTGCAGGATCTAAGGGCAGGTCTATTTTTAGATCCCTAAGTGTCCTCCAAACTTCTTTCCAAAAGGAACGTATTAGTTTGCATTCCCACCAGCAGTGCAGAAGTGTTCCCTTTTCTCCATATCCATGCCAACATCTATAGTTTGGGGATTTTATGATGTGGACTGATCTTACTGGAGTTAGATATCTCAAAGTGGTTTTGATTTGCATTTCTCTGATGATTAAGGATGATGAGCATTTTTTCATGTGTCTATAGGCCGTGGGCCTTCCTTCTTCAGAGAAGTTTCTATTCAAATCTCTTGCCCACAATGAGATGGGATCACTTGTTCTTTTCTTGCTAATACATTTGAGTTCTCTGTGGATTCTGGTTATCAAACCCTAGTCAGAGACATAACCTGCAAATATCTTCTTCCATTCTGAGGGCTGTCTGCTTGCTTTACTCACTATGTTCTTAGCTGTGCAGAAGCTTTTCAGTTTGATCAGGCCCCAGTAATGTATAAAAGAGTCTGGGGCTTGGAGCATGCTGAGACCAGTTATTGCAGACAGAGAAGAGGAAAGGCACAGCTAACAAAGATGGTCTCATTATGCCAGTGAAACTTCTCAGGTTTCAGCTCTCAGAAAGAATATGTTTCTATCAGCCTACTAAAGATGCCAGACTCTCAGTTTCTCCCTCTCAGGAGCCAAACCTGACTAGAACTGAGCAAAGGGTAGGTGTAGGGGGATAGAGAAAGCTTGGCTGTTTATTTCACAAATGCAGATTTTCTCTACAGATGCCAGTCTTCTCTACAAAAACGACTTTGCAGAGCTATTTCTGTCTGCAGGTACTCTGACACCTCAAAATATGTCAAAGAAATATATTTGGGGGCAAAATATTTTTGGTTTCCTTTAATCCCTAAAATGTAATATCATCTTGGCATATAGAAAGTTCTTAGTAAATGCTGCTTGTAAGAACTGTTTACAGATTCAAAGAAGGTAAAAGAAGAAAAAATAGTTTTGGATTAATCTGTCATTTCTTTCCAACTTGGAGCTAGAAATAATTTAGTTTTTCATTTTTATGTAAATTTCCTGATATTTTATAAGAAACAAAGAAATTTCCTTTTATCAGTAAACAAAAGTGGTATGTAGTTTCCACAGAAAGCCTAAACTCAAATGTGGATGCATATTAATATTATAGAGGTGCATATATGCCACATGTTAGGAAACAATGGCAAAATATTTTATTCTGTCAGACCAATAAATCACATATATATATATGAACGGAGTTACCCATTAGCTTGTAGAACTTTCTCCAAGGACGGAAATGCTGTATATTTTTTTCTGTCTGATATGACAGCCACTAACCCCATGTGGTAACTGAGTTCTTGACTTGTGGCTAATATGAGAGAGGAACTACATATTTAATTTTACTTAATTTTAATTAATTTTAATTTAAGTAGTCAACATATGGCAAATGGCTACCATATTAATCAATGCAGCATGAGTTTCTCAGTTGAATATAGAGTACCTGATTATGTCAGGATAAGTTACAATAACAATTTATTTTAGCATCTTGTCATTGAAAATGACACCATGAGGATGTCATTGAGAAGCCATCCTTCATTATTTTTGTTTTTGTAAACACTAATAATACTAGAAAGAGTTCTGAATGATGAATTACAATAAGTGAATTCTAGTTCTGTGTGTTTTTTACTCTTTTGCAAAGTTTATTTTTCTTGTATATGCAAGAGATAGTCCTCTACTTGAATCCCTCATGGGTTTTTGTGATGATATACATATTTTGATGCCCTATAATTACATTATAATTCATTCAGGTATGAAGCAAATTCTTGGATTGGAAAGATAACATAAAGTATGATTGCTAGTTGAGTTATCTTGTAAATACTTGAGTATCTTAAGACCACAAATATCTCTCTGGGATTGGTGTGAAATAGATGGGAAGAAGACAAGGAACTTTCCCATTGATCGAAAGAAGTAAAAATTAACATCTGGCCCCTGCTCTATAGTTTCTGAAGTGTGGTCATACCATCTAGGCCCACATTGGAGGTATGTAATCTCAACTTTGGTATTGTAGAAAATAAGAAATAATAGGTAAAGAAGAAGAGAAGAAATTCATCTTTAGAAAACCCAATGTTCTCTAAAAATAGGCCATCAACAAGGAAGAAATTAATGAAAAGCAGAAGCCAGGTAAAGCCATCTTCACTCTTTTTGTAAGACAAACAGAATGTAGACAAAGATGAAATGGCCCCACTGATTGAGAATAATGCCCTACTCATTTTTGCAACTATTGATTGCATCTTTGAGACAAGTTTGAAGAACTGGAATGTGGCCATTAGTGAGATTATGGTAAAGACATACATTTTATTTTTTTTATTTTTTCTTATTGTTAAATCATAGCTGTGTACATTAGTGCAATCACCTATACCCATTCTAAGATGCACCATAGATGTGGCCCCACCTATTACCCTCCCTCCACCAAAACCTTCCCCCTCCCTTCCCCTTCCTTGGCCCTTTCCCCATAGTCTTGTGCTGTAGTTGGGTTATAGTCTTCATGTGAAAGCTATAATTTAGCTTCATAGTAGGGCTGAGTACATTGGATACTTTTTCTTCCATTCCTGAGATACTTTGAACACCCATAAATCTGTAGCCTTTATATATACCAACTATAAGCAAGCCGAACAAACAGTCAAGGACTCTATTCCTTTCACAGTAGTGCCAAAGAAGATGAAATATTTGGAAGCATACCTAACAAAGGACGTGAAAGATCTCTACAAAGAGAACTATGAAACTCTAAGAAAAGAAATAGCTGAAGATGTTAACAGATGGAAAAACATACCATGCTCATGGCTGGGAATAATCAACATTGTTAAAATGTCCATACTGCCCAAAGCAATATATAATTTTAATGCAATTCCTATTAAAGCTCCATTGTCATATTTTAAAGATCTTGAAAAAATAATACTTCGTTTTATATGGAATCAGAAAAAAACCTCGAATAGCCACAACATTACTGAGCAATAAAAACAAAGCAGGAGGAATCACGCTTCCAGACCTGAGACTGTACTATAAATCCATAGTGATCAAAACAGCATGGTACTGGCACAAAAGCAGAGAAGTAGATGTCTGGAACAGAATAGAGAACCAAGAGATGGATCCAGCTACTTACCATTATTTGATCTTTGACAAGCCAATTAAAAACATTCAGTGGGGAAAAGATTCCCTATTTAACAAATGGTGCTGGGTAAACTGGCTGGCAACCTGTAGAAGATTGAAACTGGACCCACACCTTTCACCATTAACTAAGATAGACTCTCACTGGATAAAAGATTTAAACTTAAGACATGAAACTATAAAAATACTTGAAGAAAGTGCAGGGAAAACTCTTGAAGGCATCGGCCTGGGTGAATATTCTATGAGGAGGACTCCCCAGGCAATTGAAGCAGTATCAAAAATACACTACTGGGACCTGATCAAACTAAAAAGCTTCTGCACAGCCAAGAACATAGTAAGTAAAGCAAGCAGACAGCCCTCAGAATGGGAGAAGATATTTGCAGGTTATACCTCCGATAAAGGTCTAATAACCAGAATCCACAGAGAACTCAAACATATTAACAAGAAAAGAACACGTGACCCCATCTCAGGGTGGGCAAGGGACTTGAAGAGAAACTTCTGTAAAGAAGACTGATGCACAGTCTACAAAGACATGAAAAAAAGCTCATCATCCTTAATCATCAGAGAAATGCAAATCAAAACTACTCTGAGATATCACCTAACCCCAGTAAGAGTAGCCCACATAACAAAATCCCAAACCCAGAAATGTTGGCGTGGATGTGGAGGAAAGGGCACACTTCTACACTGCTGGTGGGAATGCCCAGTAATACGTCCCTTCTGGAAGGATGTTTGGAGAATACTTAGAGACCTAAAAATAGACCTGCCATTTGATCCTATAATTCCTTTACTAGGTTTATACCCAGAAGACCAAAAGTCACAATATAACAAAGACATCTGTACCAGAATGTTTATTGCAGCCCAATTCATAATTGCTAAGTCATGGAAGAAGCCCAAGTGCCCATCGACCCACGAATGGACTAGCAAATAGTGGTACATGTATACCATGGAATACTATGCAGCCTTAAAGAAAGATGGAGACTTTACCTCTTTCATGTTTACATGGATGGAGCTGGAACAAGATGTACATTTTAATGGGTCTGAATGCATCTTCTAATAAGAACCACAGATTTATTTTTGTGTTCTTGTGAAGTACTTACTCTAAGTCAAAAACTATTTCATGACATTTACATATAACTTATGAAGTAATTAACCATTATGATTTTAGTATTATAAGGAAACTGAGTGACTAAGAGGTTATCTTGTAAGGTTTAAGTGGCTATTAAGGGATGCTAATATGCTTTCATTTTAGATGAGTGTATAATTTTTCAAAAAGATTTTTATTAGAAGCAAAAATAAAAAAAGAAATAGTTTCTCAGAGAAACTATTCTTGGTTTAAGTCCTAGAATAACTGATAGACATAAGATGTGATTCCTGCTTTTGATGAACATCTTAAAGCCTCCTCTTCTTCTCTTTCCATTGATGTCTATAATCTATTGACTGGATTAATTATATCTGATCAATACAACTGGAATCCCCTTCCTCAAATTGAGATTTTTTTTTCTGCTGCTAACTTTGCAAAGGATGCCCCAAATTGCCAATATTCCACCTCACAATTCAGTTTTATTTTGGAATTTCTTTCTTTTTTTTTTTTTTGAGACAGAGTATCTCAATCTGTTGCCCTGGGTAGAGTGCTGTGACGTCACAGCTCACGGCAACCTCTAACTCTTTGGCTTAAGCGCTTAAGTGATTCTCTTGCCTCAGCC
This sequence comes from Nycticebus coucang, assembly GCF_027406575.1. NCBI lineage: Eukaryota > Metazoa > Chordata > Mammalia > Primates > Lorisidae > Nycticebus > Nycticebus coucang. Next base: position 159,228,745 of record NC_069781.1, read on the forward strand.
TCCCAAGTATCTGGGACTACAGGCACCCGCCAGAACACCAGGCTATTTTTTTGTTGTAGTTGTCATTGTTTGCAGGCCTGGGCTGGATTCGAACCTGCCAGCTGTGGTGTATGTGGCTGGCGCCCTAGCCACTTGAGCTACAGGTGTGAACCCTATTTTGGGATTTCTTACTGACTACCTGCTACTACCTATTTCTTACCTGTTTGGCCTCAGAAAGTAAATGTCCTTCCCCTAATACCCCACAGCTAAAGTGGCAAAATGTAACAGAACTTTCTTAACCTGCAGAGGCCAGCCAACATTTTCTGTAAAGGGCTAGTTTGTTTTAGCAGCCCTTGTCTCAAACATGATACTATGCCTTTGTGGTGAAACTAGTCTTGGACCACACATAAATAACTGGTCATGGCTATGTTACAATAAAATTTTATTCACAAAATTGGATGGCTGCAGATTTGGCCTATGGATTGCTGTGACTTGTTGACCCCTGAATGTAACTGCAGCTTTGAGAGATCTCACCCTCCCCTATAATTAAAGTAATTGAATTTGGGATCTATCACTTCATATATTTTTGGCCAGGTGTCTGAGATATCTGAAAATGGACTCATGACATAACCTTGAGGTTAGTGAGGTACACACTTAAGTTTCGGGGAAATCAATAAAGATAAGATGTGTTTTAGCAATGGACCTTGAGACAATAATATTCACTTTCTCTGGTACCATTAGGATTGCTCTTTATCCAAACACTTTGGAGGACTGCATCACTTTATTAAAATGGCTGGTGTGTTTCTTTATACAACTCAGCCTTTTGGCTTCGTAGGCAGTAGTTAAAAGAACTAGCTACGAAAAAGGCAGATCTAAGAGGCTGGAAGAAATGAATCTTCAGTTCTTCATAATTGAAGGAGTGGAAAACAAAAAGGTAGGGGGAAGGCTCATGGTATGATAGTATCCTGGTAGCAGATAATAATATATTACTGTATCTGGATCAGTTAATTTGTTAGAATCCTCTTTCAACTATTTATATTCTCAGGCTCTAGAGAAAATGGAGGTATAGATATGCTACCTACTGAGTTAAATGGTACTTACTTTTATTTCTTATAATCTGACCTTTATCAAGATTGACAGGGGGGTATTCACTTTGCTTCAACAAATCTTCAAATGCAAATTCTATGTTCAGCCTCTAGATTCGTCTAATGACATGCTAGGCTATAATCATCCACTCTTCACACCAGCATCATTCTAGTTAAAGGTCTAATCCTCTTGTGACTAATCCCAGACTTCAGGGATTCTCAAGAAATTTTCCATCTAATTTGAGAATGAAGAGACATTGTTCTGGAAGGAAAAGACACAACAACCTAGAGGACTATGAAACCTTCATTCCTTAGGGCTTTCTCCTGCAGGAAATAAGACTAGTTGGTTATTTCATCATTAAGGGGAAAATGCATTTACCAAAGTACCAGACATAATATTAAGCCCTAGTGATAAAGTGGTGAACGAAAGAGACATTACTTATACTCTCTTAGAATCTGAGGGCCGGGCTTGGAGGAGATGTAATATGTATGCTTTACTGTATCTTAATCATGCCTGCTGCCCTATTTTTAAATTTTAACTTGTATTTTTCACAATAGGTGGTGGAGCATGTCAGGAAGAGTTTCCTAAGGAAGGATATTTAATATGAGACCTGAAGGGTGAGTGGGAATCACCAGGCAAGGGGAAAGAGGGCATTCTAGTCATAGGCAATTGCATGGGTCACAGTCTTGAGATGTGTGAGACAGAGTTAGAGATACAGATAGATGGGGTGGAGCGGGGGGAGAGAGAGAAAGAGATGTTAGAAGAAATGAGAAATGCTTTAAACTACATGAGAAAGAATCCTACGGAGGATCTTAATGATGAAAAGATGAATCTGTAGAGGTGGGGAGGTGGGGATCATCCACTTATTATAAAGGCCCAAAATGCCATTGAAGAGTTTTGAGCAGAAGAATGACATAACCAGAATTGCTTTTTTGAATGATGATTCTTACTGCTGTTTAGATAAAGCAGTGGAAGAAGCTAGGGAACCAAAATGAAACGAAACAAAACAAAAACCTAAAAGCAAGGAAATCAGCTTGAGGCCTACTGCAACATTGCTAGTAAAACAGGAGGTGAGCCTGGTCTGCACTTGCTATTTTGGCCGTGGTGGGAGGAACAGAAGCGTACTTGCAGGTTCTCACTGCAAGTTGCTGTTGGCAAACCTGAGCATTGATAATATTTTTATTTCTCTGACAGGGTGATTTTCCTGCACACAAGCATCTTCCTTTCATCCTCCCTCTTGAGACTAAGGAAAAACAGGAGAAGCGAGATTTTATATCATTTTCACCATATCTATCAATTGGGAATTTCTGTATATAACAGGATCCATAAGGATGAAGCACATTCACTAGTAAAAGGTACAAAAGTAAAACAGAATTTCTCAAATTTGACTGCACTAGGGATAATTTGGGACCCTGAAAAACCTGATGCATTTGAGATTCTCATTAAATTGCTTTGGGGTTATACCCTGGAGAACAGGCTTTTTAGCAATGTCCTCCAGTGATTCCTGTGCTCAGCCAAAGTTTGAGAATTCCTACAGTGAAAAATGCACTACCCTGTTATTACACTTCTTCTTTCCTCTTTCCCAGTCTCAGGCCCAGCTTCCCCAGTCAACAAGGTGATGACAAATTCCTATTTTTAACCAACTTCCAAATGATTAAGTTCTTTTTTTTCCTCCAAACATAAGGCTTGAGCTCTTCCATTTTTACTAACATTTTTTTAAGTCTGGTAAAATTCATGTAATGTATAATTTACTATTTTAACCACATTTAAACTGTACAGCGAAGTTACATTTAGTATATTCCCAGTGCTGCGTGTCTGTCCACTATCATTTTCAAAGGGCCTTTTGAAGTAGGGCTGCAGAAGACAGGCTTTTGAAATCACCACCCCCAACAGTGAAATAACAATTAACATACAAGGGCTGTTACTTTTGGATGATCACCGGCCTCTTCTGGGTTGAACAAAATGAGCTGAAACATGCATGTCTGTTCTTCCATTCTTTTAGGCATGAGGGCTACCATAAGCTTGCTTATAAATATGATATAAATAGGAAATATTTTTGCAAGATATGTAGAAATTCCCTTTGAAAGTTTGCTCTGTGTAAAGCAAATGTCTTTATCATTCTATATTTGAATTTCACTGTCACAGAGGCTGAGATGGAGGGCTGTAAGGAAGATGCACACCAGGAATCAAAACCCACAAAAGGAAGTAGAAGAAAGCAGGATTGGACAAAGCAAGAAATCAAAATGTAAGTCAGGCTTGACAAAGTTTGAGCCAACTCTCCTGGGAAGCTCTGAAGCAGGTAATCAGTATGACCCATCATAGTCAATCTTTTCTGGGGTGGGGGCAAAATGACTGGGCATTTATAAGATATTATTCTAGAAAGCCTTGTCTTATTCTATAAGAAACTTATTTCTTCTTCTTACTGAGGTTTTGGAGATGAGTATCTGTTTACTAGACATCTTAACTTTCCTAATAGTATTAATCACGGGCAAATCCATGAGGAAATTCTTCTATTTTTTTTTATTAATATTAAATCATAGCTGTGTGCATTAATGCGATCATGGGGCACCATACACTGGTTTTATAAATAGTTTGAAACATTTTCATCACACTGGTTAACATAGCCTTCCTGGCATTTTCTTAGTTATTGTGTTAAGACAATTATATTCTACATTTACTAAGTTTCACATGTACCCTTGTGAGATGCACCGCAGGTATAATCCCACCAATCACCCTCCCTCTGCCCATCCTCTCCTTCCCTCCCCTCCCTCTTCCCCTTCCCCATATTCTTAGGTTATAACTGGGTTATAGCTTTCATATGAAAGCCATAAATTAGTTTCATAGTAGGGATGAGTACATTGGATACTTTTTCTTCCATTCTTAAGATACTTTACTAAGAAGAATATGTTCCAGCTCCATTCATATAAACATGAAAGAGGTAAAGTCTTCATCTTTCTTTAATGCTGGATAATATTGCATGGTGTACATATATCACAATTTATTAATCCATTTGTGGATCGATGGGCACTTGGGCTTTTTCCATGACTTAGCAATTGTGGAAATTCTTCTATTTCTTCACCCCGTGTCCCTGCTGGGAATACTAAAATCATCCTTTTAAGCTGCCTCCCAGCATGGTCTAGGTGTCCAGATAAGCAACTCCAGCCCAAATCACATGCATGCAGATTAAGACCCAATTGACTTCCCTTACAAGTGGAAGTGCTCAAAAATTATTTATTAAGAAAATTAGGGGCGGTGCCGGTGGCTCAGCGTGTAGGTACCAGCCTCATATACCAATGGGGGCAGGTTGGAACTTAGCCCCAGCCAAACTGCAACAACAACAAAAAATGGCCAAGTGTTGTGGCAAGCACCTATAGTCCCAGATATTTGGGAGGCTGAGGCAAGAGAATCACTTAAGGCCAAGAACTGGGGCTTGCTGTGAGCTGTGATGCCATGGCACTCTACCGAGGGCGACAAAGTAAGGCTCTGTCTCTAAAAAAAAAAAAAAAGAAAAGAAAGAAAATTAAGCTGAATGTGGTGGCTCACGCCTATAATCCTAACACTCTGGGAGGCTGAGATGGGTGGGTCACTTGAGCTCAGGAGTTCAAGACCAGCCTGAGCAAGAGTAAGATTCCATCTACATAAAAAAATAGAAAAAGTAGCCAGACATCATGGCACATAAGTGTAGTACCAGCTACCCAGCCTGAGGGAAGAGGATTGTTTTTGAGCCCAAGAGTTCGAGTTTGCTGTGATTTATGATGCCACAATGCTCTAACCAGAGTGATAGAGTGAGAGCCTGTCTCAAGAAGAAAAAATTAAAAAATGTTTTTCATTCTTCATTCTTTGTCTTATCATAAAATAATATTAGTCTAAGATCTTCCAAACCAAGGAAATTAACTCCTTCAGGGAAGATACCAGGTTTTCATTCTTTATGTCCATGATACCTATCAGTTGTAAAAGCTCATTACGTTTTAATAATGTACATTGAATGACAACTACTGTAATAGTAGTAATAAGTCTGTATTTCCAGGCACTATTTCTTTTCTCCCTAGCACTTTATCTTGTTTATTCCCCACAATAATCCCCTGAAGGAGTTATAATTATTTTATGATAAAACAAGTACAGAGGAAAAATACCCTTTTCAAAATTTGCAACTTGTAAATAAAAATAAATCAGACTAGAAAACCCTTAGTTCCAATGTTTTCACTTCCTGTCACTCTCAAACAGTGCCTAATTGATACGGGGTGGTTGGGATGAAGAGAGAAAGGGAGAGAAGGCCAAGGCCAACAAAATAGAATCTTCTTATCTAGTTTATATATGTTTTAACAAAATTGTGGATGGAAACACAGCAGTTAGGTTAAGTCATCTGAGCAGCCTTTGAAAGGGTGCAGAAACAATGTGTTACTGAAAAAAGCATCAAAAAGTACCTGGTAATGCCAGGTAGCCAATTAAGGTTTTGGTCAAAACCAAAAAAATAAAACATAGATAAACAAGACAGAGAGGTGAGAATAGGAATGGAGTGAGTCTGGGGTTTGAAATAAGGAACTGTTGTTTGAACTTGATATGTTCTAGGAAAGCAATAAGGACATCTTACAAGGAAAGCAGCCCCCATGGTCAATGGGATGAGCGAGGAGTCAGCGTTTGATAAAGCAAATTCTGAAACTACTTCTACTAATGTTATCATTCACTGCTGAGGACTTTGGTCTTATCTCTCCTAAAACATAAAAGAAGGCTAATTCATTTTAAAAGCACTATTCTATTTGTCCCTCTGCAGTCCACTCAAGGAGCTAATGTATTTAGAGAGCTTTTATCATGGAGCCAGCTTGATTTCTTCCTTCCTCATACTAAGTAAATTTCAGTGAATTAAATGACAAAAAGCCATCTGCTTTCTATAAATAAGCTCTTCTAATACCTGGCAAATCTTAAAAGTCAAGCTGACAACGAATCTCTGTATGATCAATGATCCAAACTGTATAATTCATCTTTTACTGAGCAATACAGGTCAACAGGAAGAGGAAGCATCCATGTTTCTTCCTAATTTGGAGGTCAACATTTTATAGAAAGTGCAATTTAATCCTGGTAATCATTGTACCTGCTGTTTCCACTGTCAGGATTGCATATCTTTTGCTACCATGCTGGGACAGTAGTCACCCTGAAATGACCATCTCAAATGCATCTTCCTTATGACATTTGCTGTAACTCACCACTAGACAATTTATTACTTCCATGGAAATAATAATATCAAACTTTTTAGTAAAATGATTATTATCATTTAATTGTTAAGAGAAATCAATATGTGTTAGCTATTTGCGTACGTTATTTCCATTTATTCTTCATAACAGCCCTCAGAGACAAAAACAAATATTACCTTCATTAATCATAATAAGGAAATGAAACAGAACAGTTCAATATTTTCCCATGATCATATAGCGACATAATTATGGTGCTAAGTTTAACATCAGAGTAACCTGAAACCCAAACTGTCTGTCATAGCGAATTACACCCTGGTCGTGCAAGTACAGCACTTACCTTATTTTATCTTATATATTTGTATACATTTGCCTACCCAGTAAACCAGGAATGCCCTGAAGTAAGGTATCATGTATCTTTCATGTTTGCTTTGGTAATTTCTAACAATAATGACTGGCTCATAGTAGATGTTCAATTAATCTTTCCTGAAATTCACGTTTTTCAGGTGAGAAACTGTTAATAATTGGTATATTATAATTTAAGAGGAAAAGATTTTTAGAGTCATGCCTGGCACAAGGGAACTGTGTGATGAATACTCACTCCATGAAAGAGGTTGGGAATAAGTTTCCATAGAAATATGTGATATTTTTTCTGATAAAATGATGCCTTTTGTGTAGTTAGAATATTAAATGTGTTATCTCTCCTCCTAAAAATAATTATCAGGAGGGAGTAGTGAGAACTGACAGAATCTTCTGTTTAGACTAAGTTATCTAGGGATTTATGGAAAGAAAATCCCCTGCAAATTTTCTATGTGAAGTTGTATACAATAGATATTATGGATCAAGGTAGCAGGAGTCTGGAGCTTTGCTTTCTGTGTCCTCAGAAATCTTTTGTTTTTACTGTTCTCTGCCTCACAGGCTTCAGTGAGTATGGTTGTCTCTGCAACTATAGCCTCTCCCTTCTCCTCTCTTCAGGAAATATTTATTGAGTTCATATTCAGTGCCAGAAACTGTGCTAGGCACTATGTATACTGTGATGGAAAACAGAAATAGTCCAGCCCTCATGACAATTAGAATAAACTATTAACATTTCATGGACTATGTCTTGATTTTATTTGTTCTTAGTACAGGGCCTGATATAAAAACTACACATTCTAGGTCAACTTTTTATAGAAAACACAAATCCAAAATTTTGTGGGAAAGGCCTTGATTTCCTATCTTTAATCATTGATTATATCACTCATAAGAATGTTCTAGAAATTGCAATATCCTTTTATCCTTTTTACATGTGGAACTAGGAAACTGTTAGTCTCCTTAAAATGGGATTTGTAAAATGAGGGCTTTGTTGGGATTGGCAAGTTGCAAAGTCTATAAAATGAGTAAGTCTTAGAGAGGGGGGAATGGGAGTGTTGGGTGTTGTTTACTGATCAATTCTTGCTTCTAGTTGGCAAGAGTTAGAAATACTCAGAAGGCTAAAAGAATGCCTGATGAATGATACTGTGAGAGCATTTTCAGACATAAAACACCAGGCAGGGAGCTCAACTCTTACAGGTGCCCAAGGAGGATCCAGTGCATCAATCAGTCTCTTACTGCACCATGTACCACTGATATATTGTTTCCTTCCACACTGTATAGTAAATGGTCATATATTAAGGAGACCAATCAATAAAAGAAAAAATAAAAGCAGGACCTGGTTTGAGAGCAGAGGTGGAGACCAATGAGACAAAGGCTAGTGTACAAACACGTAGGGGAGAAAGCCTGTTAATTTTAATGGAGTTTTATTTAAATAACATGAATTTAAGTCAACATAATTCATTTAGTTGGATCCTTATTCTCTATCCTCCCCCCGCACACCCCATCTGCAGAACCTGCTCCAGGACTTTGATTAATACACATGGAATGGATAGAAAAAATAAAATTATTAGCCCAAGAAAAGAAATCATGAGGAATCCACATATTTTGTTTTCCATTAGAATTTTTAAGAGATCTTTAGGAAGCTGTACCCCTATGACATCAAAGTGGGGAGTCAGAAAGGAAATTCAATTTGAATTAAAAAAAAATTCTCAGTGGAACAATTTTAAGAAAGGGATAAAAGAGGGCTCAGGAGATAGTATAATGAGAAATAGTAATAACCCTTCCAGCAATCATAGCTCAATGGGTGAACATAATCTGAGATTAGAAGACTCACCAGGGAGCTGCAAAGTTGCAGGACTGCTTGATGAAATAATTTAATACCTACTGGCTCCAATAAACAGCATGTACAAAGAATGCTTGGTGACTCGGATGTCCTGCAAACCCAGAGCATGAAGGAACCTGCTTCAGGCAGTAATAGGTCTCATATTTCCCAGAGATTTTCCACACACCCCTTTTTATTCCTCTTGCTATTTGATTCAGTTTCACTTTATGCTCAGAGTGCGAATCGGTCCCTGATACTATTGTCTGGAATCTCAAGAGTAAGGTGTATTTGAGAAATAGCACATGATAATACACAAAAATTAAACTGGTATTAATATAATTATTAACACCTTGAATCTGCGTGGCATTTCATGAGTCCATATCATTTTATATCCGTTGATCATCATCTAAGCCTAGAAGGAAGTTTTTGTAAGACAGGTGTTGATTATTATATAACTACTATTCTTTTACTAATATTTTACAATAGAAATATTAAGTGTTTATTATATGTTTACTTTATAGCATACTCCTTCATATGCTTATTATCTCTTTTAATTTCACAATAGTAGCAGAAGGGGACTAAAGAATTGAAGTTTTGGGAGGATAGGCTATATGCCCAACAAAGCATAATTTCCTGGTAGAATTATTATTTGAACCCAGGTTGTCTGTCTTTGAGCCAATGCTTTTACACATCCACTGTCTTGCCTTGAGCACAGTATAATGGTCAGCATTGCCCCTAACTCCAATTTCCCTTCCCACTGTACCCATCTTAGGTGCTAAGAGTCAGTGTTGTGCAAACTGAGCAAAGGGAGAGTAGGCAGCCACATCAGCCGTCCCTGAATTCTTCAAGTCTAGAACAAGTTCTTTACCCATGGAGCTTAGTGCCAGGGTCCTGCCCCAGGAGCAGGATCCATTAAGACCTGTGGATCTGGCTGCGCCGACTCATTGAAGAAATACAAAGTTAGAAATGATGAGAAAGAAATAGACAAGACACACAGAATACAATTTTCAAAGGTGGGAACTCAAGACAACTGCCCTCTTGTGGGATTCTGGCAGTGGCCTTGAGTGTCAGTTCCACTCAGCTTTTATTGAAGGCTATTTGCTTATTAGCCCAGAGAGTAGGCTGAGGAAGAGGACAAAGACTCCAGCAGTTTCTCTGAGCCAGCATATCAGCTCCTGTTGTTTGTATGATCATTAACTTAAGGGTTTGAGTCCCTTCCTTCCTTCCTTCCTTCCTTCCTTCCTTCCTTCCTTCCTTCCTTCCTTCCTTCCTTCCTTCCTTCCTTCCTTCCTTCCTTCCTTCCTTCCTTCCTTCCTCTTCTTTCCTTTATTCCTTTCCTTTTTCCTTTTTCTTTTCCTTTCCTTTCCTTCCTTCTTTATTTTTTTTATTGAAACAGAGTCTTACTTTGTGGCCCTTGGTAGAGTGCTGTGGTGTCATAGCTCACAGCAACCTCCAACTCTTGGGCTTAAGTGATTATCTTCTTGTCTCAGCCTCCCAAGTTGCTGGGACTACAGGCACCTGCCACAATGCCTGGCTTTTTCTTTGGTAGAGAGGGTCTCACTCAGGTTCAGGCTGGTCTCGAACCTCTGAGCTCAGGGTAACCCACCTGCCTCGGCCTCCCAGAGTGCTGGGATTACAGGCATGAGCCACCATCCCCGGCCAGGTTTGAGTAGTCTTGAGAAATTTGGAACTAGAGCCTTGTTTGGGGGCAGCCTCCTTTGTGAGGTCACACACACAGATTCCTAGGGAGGTGTTAAACTCCAGTTCACTATGGAGTAAAATGCCACTGCCATCAATCTTGTCTGAAGAATCGCTGGGAGAGAGGAATTTTCCTCTTATCATTACCACTGAGGGTCTTCCTTTGCAATAAGGGATATAAGCCCTCCTACCCATATTTCAGGGCTCCAATTGTTCCCTTGATCTCTGCCCCAGCCAAATACAAATTTCTTTCTCGGGGCGGTGCCTGTGGCTCAGTGAGCAGGGTGCCGGCCCCATATACCGAGGGTGGCGGGTTAAACCCGGCCCCGGCCAAACTGCAACCAAAAAATAGCCGGGTGTTGTGCGGGTGCCTGTAGTCCCAGCTACTCGGGAGGCTGAGGCAGGAGAATCGCCTAAGCCCAGGAGTTGGAGGTTGCTGTGAGCTGTGTGATGCCACGGCACTCTACCGAGGGCAATAAAGTGAAACTCTGTCTCTACAAAAAACAAACAAACAAACAAATTTCTTTCTCTGTTTATTGGGTAGGAAACAGTCTAATTAATGTATCTTTCCAGGGCTTGCCATAGCATCTTCTGTGGCCATTATATTCTCCAGAGTGTTTACAGACCTAGCAGAGATACGGCTCGGCTTACTAATCTGTAGGCCAGAGCTCTAGGAAAAGTAGGAAACTTGCTCAGATAAAAAATTTAGCAGCAACTGGTTTAAAGTTAAACTAGCTGACTCTTCTTTGTTCTGCCTCACACAGCTTATTTTTTTATTTTCCCCTTTTTTGTGGGGGTGTTTTCCCTTGCCAACAATGGAGTCTTCTGTCCCTATTCTGCCTGCAGCTTAGAGCCCTCTAAGATTGCCATTTCATTTGCACAAGCTTCTTTCTGGGCATACAGGGGACAAGATGCATTGGCCCTAGCTTAATAATCCGGATGTCCAGGACCCTGTGGGGCAAAAGCATGAACTGCCAGAACCAATCTTTGATTTATTCATATCAAACCCCAAGATAGGTCCGGATAAACTTCACACCTGTCATACCCATCATGGGAAAGCCACCAAATACAGAGTGAGAATGTAATTCCAGTTTTCAGTTGTTGAATGCCTCCTTGAAATACCAGCAGTTGGGCCAATTAGCTCCACTTGTTCGGAAGGTATTAGATCCCTATCTGGTAACCATTAGAGTGAAACCAATAATTCATTTCACATAGGCACTCCAGTGCCATCAGAGAGTAATGCCTTTTAGTTACTGCCAACTTGGGGCATTTTCGAAATAGTGACCTCAAGATTTAAGCTGCAAAATTCCATTATCTATTCTCAAGCCAGCCGGAGCTGAATTTTTGAAATATCCTATTAAGTTTACTGCTCTGATAAAAATTCAGAAGCCCTTTTCATATTAATCTCCCCATGGCAAATGAAATTTGCTGAGTGGTAGATTTAATTTGCTTCTATTTATGTATTACTGTATTTTGGAAAAAAATAATAATTGCTCTCAATATCACTTTTTCAGTATTACTAGGAAAAGAAAACATTGTAAAGACTTGAGTTCTTTCCCCATTTATTTTAGTGTTTAGACTCCACACAGTAAATAACTTATTCTTTACCTTTCAATCACTTTGGCATTTTAATTAAAATATAATTGGCATTCAAAGTGTATTAAAGCACAAGTATAGGTAATTGTCTATGTCAGGTCATTAGGTATATTTCTAAAAAGAAGCTTAAAGCAATCTAATATATTCAGTGAAAATATACCTTCTACATATTTACCTAAGACAGGTATATTCTAGCTTATTTTATTTTTTCCCCAAGGCGACTTTCCCATTTTAATTATGTAATGAAATTGAGAAGGAGTATAAAAGAGAGAGAAAGAGTCCCCTGTGGAATTTGTAATAATGAAATATAAATGTTTTCATTGCTATGGATTTGTTGAAAATCTATAGGATCTGGAAATAAAAAAAATTGATGACTCATATTTCTATCAAAAATGAACAAGGAAAAAATAAATGCCTTTTAATAATTGAGGTGAGACCAGTATTTTTTAAGCACACATCTTCTACCCACTACACTTTTATTCATGATTTCCATGATATTGCTTGGTTTTGGTAGATGATTTGGGAAAGTGGAAAAATTTATTTTTCCATTTTGTTTTATTACTCTGCTTGTAGAGGAGATGGACATACTGAAACAACATACAGCACCATGGTATTATTACCTTCTAGCCAAAAAGTTATTTTTTCTCATTCTACAGTGCACAATGGACTGGATTAGACTCAATGTTACATCTCCCCACTCTGGATATTGGGCTGATTTAGCAATCCTCCTTCAAACATCGCAGATTGCCTTAGTAGGGACTGACACCCAAACAATTAAAACCTCTAGGCCATCGGTGACTTATGTCATTTCTTTCTAATCTGTATTGAACAAAACAGCTTACCTAGTTCTATCTATTCCTATGGGAAACAGGAAGTGACATCTGCCATGTGTCCCCAGGCAGAGAGCTATACCTATTTGGTGATCATCACTAACATCTGCCACTAACAGCATTTGCACATATTACCAGGATACTTTAGTGATTATTTGCTTTATGACTATATTGCTTTACTTAAGACATGAAATCAGAACTTGTATTGATTCACTGATCAAGATGGCCTTAAAGGTCTCCTTAGACTAAATCCTATTCCACCTGCTTGCCAGTTTTATAACCCAGAAATATCTTCCTTAAGAATCTGGGAGCCACATTTTGAAATGTGACCATCAAGGAAGATAGTACTCCTGTCTTGCAGTGTCAGTGGAAGTGTAGAACCCTAACTATTCTTTTTTGAGACAGGGTCTCACTCTGTCCCCCCGCTAGAGTGCAGTGACAGCATCATAGCTCATTGCAACCTCAAAATTGGCTGAAGTCATCCTCCTACCTCAGTCTCCCTTCATAAAGTTCTCCAGGACTATTCCAGCCCATCACCTCTAGCTTGTTGTTTCAGGAGAACTGAGTTAAGTATCTCTCCATATCCTAATACTCTTTTTATTTTCAATGACTGTACATATTTAATGTGTACCACATAATGTTTTGATATACATATGCATAGTGAAATTATTGCAGTCAAACAAGTCATCCTATCCATCACCTTTCTCACCTTCCTGAGTTAAGGTCTTTTTTGTGATAAAAACACCAAAATTTACACTCTTGACAAATTTTTAGTATATTGAATAAAATCTTGTTTGCCTATTTAACTCTGTCTAGTGCAATTTTTCTTTGATCTCAGCAGTTATTGAGCATCCATGGTATGCAGAGTTCCATGATAAGTTTGAGAATAAATAATAATAATTGTTAATAATATTAGAGAATACATAATGCCTATCCTAGCACATAGTGAGTATCTTACTGGATTTCTCAGTTAATCCTCAGAATAATCCTATGAGGCATTTTCACCTACACACTTTGTGTTACAAATGTGGAAACTAAGGCACACAGGATTTCTTTTCAGTTAATGAGTTGGAGGAGTCACACAATGAGGTGGTAGCATGGCCAAAAGTTTCACTTGAATACAACAAATAAGAGATTACCTCTGCCTTTACTAGTCTCGTAGTTTATTGGGATATATGTCACTGTATCCATGAGGTGGGTTTTGACCTTCTCCTGCATCCCTGTAGCCCCTACTTGACGTCCAATGACTTTTACTTCCCTCTGTGCATTTGTGTGCCCACTGGTTAGTTCCAATTTATTAGAGAGTAGATGTGGTATTTGTTTTTCCATTCTTGAGATAGTTTGCTTAGGATAATGGTCTCCAATCTTTTCCAAACTGCTGCAAGAGGAATTACTTCATCCTTTTTATGGCTGAGTAGTATCCCATGAAATACATATACCACATTTCATAATCCACTCATGAATTGATGGGCACTTGAATTCATTCCACATCTTTGAGACTGAATTGTACTACAAATAAACATTCAAGGAGAAAAAAAAAAAAAAGAAAGAAAAAAATAGAGGAAACAGAAACACATGAAGGGCTTTTAAGAAGATATGTGTGTTCCAAATACTCTATAAAGACCCATTGGTATTTAACTTAGGGTGTTGGAGAAAGAAAAGAAAATCTAGCTATCATTGCCTAAGAAGAGGCTGGAAGTAAGTGGCTTTCCTCACCTCACTGCTTAGTTTCCATGTTAGGGAACTCCCAAGGCACAGTGGCCCACCCCACACACACATAAAAGCACCAAGCTCACACAGGCACACACACGTGTGCACATGTAGAATTACAAAACGAGATCTGACGATTCTTGAAGCCTGCTTATACACTATGCTGCTCAAAGAGTATTTAATAGCTGGTAACAGCATCCTTATTCTAAATAAAGCATCAATAAATGTTGTTGGAAGATCTGTCTTCACTAGATGGTGCACCACAGCTGGTGGGAATCCCACAGTAGATACATGAAAGGTGATGGCTTGGCATCTGTTGGCCATTTCCCTGCATCCCTCAGATGCCAGGATCCTTTCCATCACCTCATTAGAGCTCTCTCCTCAGTTTGTAAATATTAACTCATTTGTTTTATTCCTTAGATTGTAATTTCCATGAATTTTTTATCATAATTCAAAGATGTAGTGCAGTTTCTAGCTAGCATGAGCAGTTGTGGAGTAAATGAATAAATGTTTCCTTTGTGAATGCCCATCTCTCCCTCAGTTTAATAAGCTAACACCTCTGCTTCCCTCTCTCTTTTTCTTTTTTTTTTTTTTTTTTTTTTTTTTTTTTTGTAGAGACAGAGTCTTACTTTATGGCCCTCGGTAGAGTGCCGTGGCCTCACACAGCTCACAGCAACCTCCAACTCCTGGGCTTAAGCGATTCTCTTGCCTCAGCCTCCCGAGTAGCTGGGACTACAGGCGCCCGCCACAACGCCCGGCTATTTTTTGGTTGCAGTTTGGCCGGGGCTGGGTTTAGAACCCGCCACCCTCGGCATATGGGGCCGGCGCCTTACTGACTGAGCCACAGGCGCCGCCCCCTCTCTCTTTTTCTTGTTCTAAGATTTTTAACCTTGACCACTTTTACTAGGCCAGCTCACCATCTGGAATTTGACTTTCGCTAAGCACATTAGGCTCAAAGGAAGGAAACAATAGTTCTCTCCCTAGGGCATATCTCTCAAAGAAAATACAGCCTAATTACCTAGCTAGCTTGGTTAAAGTGCACATTCCAGGATGCCACCGCAAAAGATTTAGAATTAGGAAGTCTTTAAGGAGCTCTCAGGCAATCATTAAGCATTTTAGGTTTGAAAACCTATGCCCTATCCCAGGGGATTTGCTCTGAGGTACCTGATAATTTTCCTTTTGTATTCATGGGGAAAGTTTTGGTCTTAAGCCACTTCTCTAAGGCACAGTCTTGGGGTTGACAGTGTTGGACCTAAAAATCAGTTGTGATTCTTATAAGGGATACAGCCTTTCTGTGATTTTTTTTAACTTCCTTGCCTTATTTCCATTCTTTTTAAATGCATTAATTTTTATTCTTTCAACTTAAATGACCTTAGTACTTCTCCTTATTAAATGTTGAGAACTTACTTAACACGGAGGCCACTCAACGAATGGAAGAGGTTATCATACATTTCTCTTATTAGTAGTAGGAATAGCTTGTATGGTGTGTTTAAGGGACTGATGGTTAGGCAGGGTGTGATAGTATTTGTAGAGGGGCCCAAACAATCCACATTGAGAATAAGACTCTCATCCTTACCTCATTAGACAGTCTTCCTTTGGAACTTGAAGTTCTAAGCAAGACAATGCAACACTGATAGGGATAAATGGAATCAGATGGAAATGTATTAAAGTGTAAGAAAGGATCTTTCTTTTAGTGATATGATTTAAGGAATTGTTTGGCTGCCTGTGAATGGGGCAGACGGTTCAGCCCCATACTGATTCTATTGAGAGAGGATAGCCTAGAAGGGTGAGGTCTAGAAGAAGGGGTCTTCTCAAGGAGACCACAAGGATACACATGCAGGGTCCTCTCCACGGTGACTCAGCTCTTAGGAATTTGTAAACTTCCTTAAACTTGGAAATTTCCAAGTTCTGTGAAATCCTGTAGTTCTGTAGGGGCGGGAATAGCATCTCCCACTTCATTCAAACTGGCCAATGAGAAGGGTACCTGTGGGGTGGAACTTTTTGACTGTCAATAAAAAGGGAAAGACCAAGGCAGTCGGGGAGCACGGCCATTTGGAATTCTTCTATGCTGTAAGCTCCCGGCTGGTGAATAAAGCCCTTCCTCTTATAAACGTGGTGTTTGGGTGCTCTTTCTCTCCGTTGGGCCTCGTCTTCCTGCAACACTATAACAACCATGACCACATCCAGGTTGACCACAAGACATAGGCAGGCCCAGAGTTACAAACATCCAACTTATGCACAACTCACACTTATAAATGGTGGCTATTACAGGTACTAGGTAAATGTACCCGCTCAAACTTGCATACAAATTCAACTTAAGAGCAAACCTACTGCAAATAGGTCATTTGCAACTTGGGGACTGCCTCAGTGGTATCTCTCTAGCATAGCCTAACTAGAAATAAATTCTGGGTCACATCATTTTAATTCTTCAGTAGAATTCTGTGTGGAGTTGGGATATCTGTGCACAGTGACTTTAATAAGTAAAAAGGCCCAGTGCTTCACGGGATTCTGAAGTGGTGGGACAGCATCTTCCTCTCTTCTCTCTACACCCTGCCTGCAGTGGTGAATCCTGTAATTCTCACCTCCAACCAGGGTAATCCACAGGATTTATTTACACTGCCTACTAGGGGTGGTGGGAAGCAACATTCAAATATGCTTTTCCTTTTCTTATTACTAAGACTCTTTCTTCTCAACTATATTTGTGTTTCATCATACGTGTGGGCTTGTAGTTGTCTATATATTGGTTTCAGATTAGTATTGAAGACATTGAATTCTTTTTTCGCTCTTGAGATAATTTACTAAGAAGGATGTGTTTCAGCTCCATCCAGGTAAACATAAAAGATGTAGGGGAGAGGAGGCAGACGGGACGGGTTAGGAGGGAGGGCGACTGGCAGGAGGGAGAGCAGTTGGCAGGATCCCATCAAATATGCTCTGTGTGAGGATATTCAGCACACCCTCTGGGTGAAGGGCTTTACTACAACCCGAACTTTACCTTGGAACTGAAAACAATGTAACCTAAAAATTCATCCCTCATATTAATTTGAAATAATATTTCAGTTATTAAAAAAAAGACTCTTCTTTCTTGAGTCTTTTCTCTGTTTAGAGAACCAGAATTTGCTAAAAGTTTTGCCTTTGGAACTGGAAATTAAGAATTTAGCAACAACAACAACAACCAAAAAAAGATATTTACCGAAAATATTGAGACAGTTAAACCAGAGTGGTTTCAAAGCATTTTAACGAGTGAAAGTAAAGATAGTATCAAATAAAAGATTTAAGGAAAAGGACAAAATGGTAAGGTGAGGTCAGGAAGACAGGGATCAAGGTATGTGAGGCAGTACAGGCCAGTACAAGTCCCTTAAGACTAAGCCTGTTGAAAGAACCTTACAGAGACAGGCAACATGTGTAGAGATCATTGGAAGAACCCGCATTTTTGAGGACTATTTACTGTGCCGTGTTTTATGTATTTTATACATAATGTCTCATTTACTTCCCAAAATATCTATTTGATATATTTTGGGAAACAGAGGCATTGAGAGTCAGAGTCAAAGGTTTTTAGTCCCAAATCTGTCTTAAGAGAAGCATCGTTTAATAGAACTCTCTGTTATGATGGAAATCGTTATAATCTGTACAATCCAGTACGGTAGTCACAAGACCCACACAGCCATGAATGTGGCTGCTATAAACTGAGAAACATGTAGCTTGTCACTTCCAGATTGCATAGCCCAGCTTTAGAGCTGGAGCAGGTAACTACAATATTATACAATCAACTTTTGGTAGACAGTCCTGTGGTCCTGGGTAGTGCAGTCTCCATAGTATAAATGACACCTGAAAACTGCTGAAAATGGAGCTAGCCATAGCAAGATGCCAGGACACAATATTTTGGGCCTACAAAACAGAAAACATAGAGGAAAAACTTAGATGTATATTTTTAGAATTCTGTTGGAGTAAGTGAGCCTGAGGAAACACTGAAATGAGCTGAAGCTGGAGAGGACAGCAGAAAACAGTACAGGCAGTTTAGCAATGTGGAAAGTTAAGGAGACAGCTTGCTTCCCCTGAGTGCATTTTTTTCAATAATGGCAACTGTTGACTACTTATTTGTTTATTTTGATTTATGCATTATTTAAGATAACACTGACTACTGTAACAAATGCCTCAAGAAGGTATACCTGTTCAAACATGAGAGCACTTTATTTTTACTCTCCTGAAATATTATTCAGCAGGCAACTCAGCCCCACATGGTAAATCAAGGGACCCAGGTCCCTTCTTTCGTGTGGCTCTGCCACTTTCCATTCTGTTATATGTTACACAGGAAAGGACCAAAGAGGATCAAGTATTCATAGAAGATTCTGTGAGTCCTTCCTGGTTGTAGTGAGCATCAATTCTGCTAACATGTGACAGCCATTAGTCACACGATGATGAGAGTAGCTGGAGAATGCAGGTAAGCCGTAGGTCCAGGAAAAAGCTGGGATGCATTTGTTACACAGGAATACTCTCAGTCATGTCACAGTTTTAAATTAAAGCTATGATGAAATAAAGGCAGTTTGAAAAATACACTTTAAATGCCATTTTCAGACCAAAACATATAACAGAAGGTAATTGATCAACAGCACCTATTTTATGTAATCACTCGATTCATCTTGAATTTCCATCTCCCTGGTCTACTGACTCTGATAATAGAATTTGGTAGTTTGGTGTTTCGAGGTCTAGGTATTCAAGATGCAAGGATAAGACAAGAAACATGCACTTAGCATTCAAAAAGTTGGATAAGATTGGGGCCTAGGAGTCACACAGTGTGCTAGGAGATAAGGGTGAAGAAATATGTTGGGTATCACCATGGAGACTTTGGATGACCTATACTTCTGCATCCTTGCTTTGCTCACCATCATACACACAAAACATCTTGAATTATTATTTTTTCCCAATTCCTGGTTAGTTCTTTCCAATTGACAAAATTGTTTCTTTTAATAAGACTTTGGAGTACAAATCACTTTAAAATGTTCTTGGGACATGAAGAAAAGATCAGATATCAAAAAGAAACAGAGAGAGAAAGTGAGAGAGAGATAAAACAGATTCATAGACGCTCAGAGCTGGAGGACATTGGTAATCTTCTATTTAAATGCATGCATATATACATACATACATGCATGCATGCATAGAATGGAGCAGAGGCTTTGCAGCCAAAATTTAGGTGTTTTTTTTCTTCTTTTTTAATTTCAGGTTAATATGAGGGTACAAATGTTTAAGTTATATTGTTCTCAGTTCTACAGTAAAATTGAAGTTGCAGTTGAACCCTTCACCTGGGGGCGTGTTGGATACCCTCACCTTGTGCACCTCAGGTGAGATCTCCCCAATCCCCCTCTTCCTTCCTCCCCTCTTCTACCCCTCCCTTCCCCCTTGCTAGACTATATTTGTGCTTTTTCTTTCATATGGGAGTGCAGTTTTTTATATGTTGGTTTCATATTAATACTGAATACATTGGATGTAGTTGAAACACATTCTTCTTAGTGAAGTATCTCAAAAATGCAAAATTCAGTTTGATATTTTGTTTTTGTTTGTTTGTTTGAGACAAAATCTCACTCTGTTGCCCGGGCTAGAATGCCTTGGCATCAGCCTGGCTCACAGCAACCTCAAACTTCTAGGTTCAAGTGATCCTCTTGCCTCGGCCTCATGAGTAGCTGGAACCACAGGTGCGCACTGCAATGCCCAGCTAATTTTTCTATTTATTTATTTTTTTCAGTGTAACAAGGAAAAATTTTATTTAAAAAGAACAGTGGGAAAGTTTAGAGCACTTGCAAAGAGAGCTGAAAGTGGGTCCCTCTTATGAAGAAAGAGCAGAGGAAAAGAGGCTCAAAGGCGGGTATAAATACTCTCTCAGTTTAAAACAGGTTGCAGTGTGGAATGTAAAGGTCTTAGCAAAATAACTAAGAAAATAAAAGCTATGTTAACTAGTGTGATGAAAATGTGTCAAACGGTCTATGAACCAAGTGTATGGTACCCCATGATCATACTAATGTACACAGCTATGATTTAATAAAAAAAAATAAAAAATAAATAAAATAGGTTGCAAGTCTTTCATTGGCTTCTCTGTGTCTCTGGGCATCATTACCCTTATCTATTGGTAATTGAAAGTAAAAATGAATGGAAACTGGAAAATAAAACTGGGACAGCACAGGCAACATGAATAGAGAGCAAAAGTAACCTGCACAAGTTTCACTGTAACAAAAAGATATTTTATTAAGGAAGAAAAAAGAGAAAGTTTATAGCACTTAAAAACAGAGTTGGAATTGGGCCCCTCTCCTTACGAAGCAGAGAAGTAGATGTAGAGAGACCTATGGTTTTTTGTTTGTTTGTTTGTTTTTTAAGAAGAGATAGAGTCTTGCTCTTGCTCAGGCTGAACTCAGACTCCCAAGCTCAAGCAATCCTCCTGCCTTGGCCTCCCAGAGTGCTAGGATTACAGGAGTAGACCACTACTCCTGCCCCCGCTTCACACTTTAGTACAACTATTAATGGATAACTCTGCAAAAGTTACTTAATATCATTGTAGGAGTTTTGTCAGCTCTAATAGAATACGAACACTTTACTAGTGAGGATTCAATAAGTTAATAATATATGTATTATATAAGGGGCTAAAATATGGATTATTGTGTACACTGTACATATTCATCATCCTTCTTAATACTTTCAAATTATAGATGAGGGACATCAGATTCCAAGAGTTAAATGAATCACCACTCTGAAATAACATAACCCTTCCAAGTGTCACTGTCCCGAAACCGTGGGATTTAACAGATTAACAGTACTATCTCTGGAGTTAGACTTCTTGAGTTTGAATCAGCATTTTTTTTTTAACATGGTCAAAACTCAGTTTTCCCATGAGTTCCCTTAAAATGGGAAGTACAATAATAGCTATTTTTGAAGTTGTTATGAAGTTGGAATGAAAGTTTTTAGAGCACTATTTTCATTGCCTGGTGCAAAGTCAGCACTCAATAAATAGTATCAATGATCATGATGATGGTGGCAATGATGATTAGATGATGATTATTCCATTAATTTATTCTCATCAGGGAAACCTTATTTCTATTAAGAGAATAAACAATTTCATTTCTTGACAGGAAAGAAAAATATAGTATAACTTTTTTTTTTACTGTATTCTGATGTTTTAGACTATCTCTAATTATTATAGATTGCTTTTTTCTCTATCCAATTATGTGCCACTAAAAGGAAAAGAGAAATTAAATTAGTATCAATACATGCTTTCAGCAATAAAACATACAGAAAGTTATTTTAGAGCATGCTGAATTTCAATAATTAATTGATAGAAATAGTGGTTAATATATTACGATTGAGTCTTTGCCCATATTTCAGACACATAACTAATATTTAAATATAATATATTATACTCTTGACATTTGTGCAGACAGCTCATGAACTAGAGCCCATGATTTATTCACATCTGTTATAACGCATTCTGATAATTTATTTGGAAGAAAGCAATCTGCATTAATCATTTATTAATTATTAATAAAATATAAGCACCACATTAGAGAACTGCTGTTCAAAAATAACCTTTTCTTCTTCAAGCCAAGGACTTATTTATTTTCACTTTGTGTTTTGTGAAGATTAATCACCTTTTAAGTGTTGTCCTTTGCTTTGACCCTGTGAAGCTTTGGAGGAATGCTTCTTACATTCAGACAGGAATATGTCTGTTTGGGGTTGAATTGTATCTCCCCCAAAACATACATTGGAGTCCTAAATCCTGCTACCTCATAATATGATCTATTTTGTAAATAAAGTGTGCAGATATAATTAGTTAAGGTGAGGTCATAGTGGATGGAGTAGGCCTTAATTCCAACAGGACTGCTGCCCTTCTAGTTCAGCCTATGTGAAGATGCAGAGATGCGTGTGAAGACGGAGGTAGCGATAACAGGGATGCATTTATGAGACAAGAAATGCCAAGGATTGCTGGCCACCACCAGAAGGTAGCAAAGAGGCATAGAACAGATTTTCCCTCACAATCCTCAGAAGAAACCTGCCCTGCTGACACCTTGAGGTTAGACTTCTAGTCTCCAGAATTATGAGAGACTATATTCTTATCATTTTAATTTACCTTGTCTCTGAGGAACTAAAACCCTATCATATTCTGTCCTTCCCATATGCCCACAACAATTTCTAAAGGCTTTACAGGAAAAATAAGAAGAGAAAAATAGAAAAGAAAACTCTTGCATAATGTGATTGCAGATCTCAAGTAAAAGTCTCGAGGCCTGACAGTCACCACTCACTAGTTGTGATAAAGTTCACTGGCAAATTTATCTGAGTGCCTGCATCTTCCCTTGTAAAATAGGGATAATCATGTCTCCTTTGCAGAATTTTTGCATGATCTTGACAATTACACAGATCATTTCATTTAATTTTGGAAGTATTTTCTTCAATAAGCATTTTCTGATAGTAAGTACAGCGGGATAGTATGGATACTAATATTCTTTGTTTCATAGGCCACTCACAAAGACGTAGCAATGATGATTATGGGAAATCCCTTATTATGCAGATAGAATTTATTTATCTTATGAATTTATTCTATGTTGTTAATAATTTTGAAGACTCTGGGTCAAAGTTCCTGGTTTGCATTTATTTTTCTCATCCAATCAAGACGTTTCCAAACTTTGAGCAATTCAAATAATGATCCAAGTTCTTGAAGTAAATGTCTGAAGTGGTAAAAATCATAAAGGAGAGAAGGTGCTACTGATTTGTAT
Organism: Nycticebus coucang; assembly: GCF_027406575.1. Lineage (NCBI taxonomy): Eukaryota > Metazoa > Chordata > Mammalia > Primates > Lorisidae > Nycticebus > Nycticebus coucang. The sequence continues at coordinate 159,251,756 of NC_069781.1, forward strand.
CACATTATAGATTTAATAGGCAAAAATATTAAGTAAGTTAACCTAATTATAATCTTATATGGTTAAAAGGACACTGTTAAGTGTGGTATTTGGGGACATAAAAGATATAAAAAGGCTAAAACAAAACCGCTAAAGATGAAAGATAAAATATTTAACTTAAAAGTACAGTGAGTGGGCTTGATAGCAGATTAGGCATAGCAGAAAAACAAGATTAATGAAATTGAAGACATACCAATAGAAATTATCTAAACGCACAAAAAAACTAATGGCAAAAAATGAACAGGGCATCAGGAAGGTACAGTACAATCTCAAATGCCTTACTACCTGTGCTGTTAAAATCATTGAAGATGAGACAAGCAATACGCTACAGATTAAAATATATTAATGGAGCAGGAGGCACAAAGAATGCTATACCAGTACTAATTATAAACACATTGCTGAAGAAACACTGTAAACAGAGAACCTTGAAAACAACCAGAGGAAAAGCAATACAAAGACACAAAGGAAAAAAAATAAATATTGATAAAGAAAGTAACAGCATATCTCTTGTCGGAAAACAATACAAGTTTTGTAGCAAAATACTTAAAGTGCTGAAGAAAGAAAAGAAACATACCCTTGACAACCTAAAATTGTATTATGAGAGAAAATATTTTTCAAAAAGAAGATAAAATAAGACATTCCAGACCCATTGAATTAAAAGAATTGTCACCAATAGCCTTGCACTATAGGAAAAGATTCAGGTAGAGAGGTGTTTTAGATGGAAATATGGACATACACAAATAAATGAAGAGCATTAAAAATGGTAACTACAATGGAAAGTGTAAGGGCTTTTTCTTATTAGCTGATTCTTTAAAAAATAATTGACTCAAAGCAAAATTATTAATAAAATATTATGGTGTTTATAATATGTAATGACATGTAAATAATAGAAAACTTGGGGAGGGGAAAGAAATGGATACACTCACCCATCAGGTTCTTATGCTATGTGTGAAGTGGTATAATTTTACTAAAATGTAGATTTTGATAAATATATGCATGTGTGTATTTAGGCAATAAGCTAAGAGAGGATAAAACAAGAATTCATATTCTCTCAATTGATGCAGAAAAAGCATTTGACAAAAGCTAGTATCAATTCCTGTCAAAATGTCTAAAGAAACTGGAATTATAAGGAAGCTTCTTAACCAGATAAAACACATCCTTTAAAACACCCACAGATAACATCTTACTTTAATAGTCATAGACTGAATGCTTTGCTTCAAAGCAAAATTAAACTCTTTTACCACTTTGATTGAACATTGTACCCAGATTCTGGTAGATGTAATTGGTATGAAAAAGAAATAAAAGCTGTAATACTTTAAAGTAAAGAATTTAATGTTTTATTTGTAGTGAACATAACTTTCTGAGAAGAAAATCTAAAGGAATCTACAAAAAACAAAAATTTTAGGACTATTAAATAAATTGAGCAACATTGTAGCATGTAATATAAAATATAAAAAAATCACTGTGATAAAAATGTGTCAAATGGTTTATGAAGTGAGTGTATGATGCCCCATAATCATATCATTGTATACAGTTATGATTTAATAAAAAAAATCAATTATTTTTATATATTGATAAATACCAGAAATTAAAAATGGAAAAAACAATATTTATATTAATATATTAAATATTCAGGGATAAATCTGACAAACCTTATGTGATTCCAGCACACTGAATCCTACACAATATTTTTGAGAGCAAACACCAAAATAGCAACTAAAATTAAGTGAGATGTATAACATTTCTCTGGAGCAGAAAACTCAATATTGACAATTTATCAGTTCTCCCCAAATTGTTTATAGAAGGAACACAATCTTAATCAAAATCTTCAGAGTGTTTAAAAAAAAAAATGAAAAGCTATTTTTAGGTCTCTAAGTACCTTCCAAACATCCTTCCAGAAGGAAATATTAGTGCACATTCCCACCAGCAGTATAGAAGTGTGCCATTTGATCCTATAATTCCTTTACTAGGTTTATACCCAGAAGACCAAAAATCACAATATAACAAAGACATCTGTACTAGAATGTTTATTGCAGCCCAATTCATAATTGCTAAGTCATGGAAGAAGCCCAAGTGCCCATCGACCCACGAATGGACTAGCAAATTATGGTACATGTATACCATGGAATACTATGCAGTCTTAAAGAAAGATGGAGACTTTACCTCTTTCATGTTTACATGGATGGAGCTGGAACATATTCTTCTTAGTAAAGTATCTCAGGAATGGAAAATGTACTCAGCTCTACTATGAAGCTAAATTATAGCTTTCACACGAAGGCTATAACCCAACTATAGCACAAGACTATGGGGAAAGGGCCAAGGAAGGGAAAGGGAGGGGGGAGGTTTTGGTGGAGGGAGAGTAATGGGTGGGGCCACATCTATGGTGCATCTTAATGTACACAGCTATGATTTAACAATAAAAATAAATAAATTTAAAAAATGACAAGCTGATTCTAAACTCTATATATAAATGCAAAGAAACAAGAATATCTAATAGGACTTTGAATAAAAACAACAAATTAGTTGAATTTTCCATCCCTCAATTTAAGACATGTCACAAGTTACAGTAATTAAGAAAATGTAGCATTCATATTAAGGTAGAGACATCAATGGCACATACTCGAATCCATATACAGACCACACATATTTGGCATATTCATTTTTAACAAAGATGTAAAGGCAAATTAGTGCAGAAAAAAAAAACAAAACATCATTTCAACAAATGGTGCTGAAACACTCAGAAAAAAAATTTACATTCATACTTCAGATCACATAAAAATTAACTCGGAATCAATTACAGACCTAAGTATAAAGGCCAAAAGTGTAAAAATTTTAGAAGAAACCATAAAAGAATTTCATGTAACTGCTAGTTTGGCAAAGCTATTTAAAAATATGACACAACAGCACAATTTATAAAGGAAAGAAGTCACAAATTGAACTTCTTCAACATGTCTGCTTTTTGAAAAATACTATTACAAGAATTAGCAGATTGGGCACAAAGTGAAACAAAATATTTGCAAATGCCATAAAGAAATCATATTAAGAATACATAAAATATTCAAAACCTAACAACCCAATTAAAAATGTACAAGAATTTGGACATGTATGCCTGAGTGCAGTGGCTCATGACTGTAATCCTAGCACTGTGGGAGGCTGAGGTGGGTGGATTGCCTGAGTTCACATGTTCGAGACCAGCTTGAGCCAGAGTGAGGCCTCATCTTTAAAAGTAGCTGGACATTGTGGAGGGTGCCTGTAGGCCCAGCTACTTGGGAGGCTGAGGCAAGAGAATTGCTTAAGCCAAAGAATTTGAGGTTGTGATGAGCTATGATGCCACGACACCCTACTGAGTGTGACAAAGTGAGACTCTATCTCAAAAAAAAAAAAGTGAACATACCCTTATTAAAGAGGATACATGGATTATATATATACACATACAGAAAGAGGTTCAATATCAGTAATCATTAGTGACGTGAACACTTCATTTCAAAGAGATACTACAGCATACCTCTAAATTGGCTAAAATTAAAATTTTGAAGCAAGAGTTGCGGAGGATTTGGTAGAATTAGCACTGTCATCCACTGCTGGGGGAAGTATCAAATGAAACACATCTTGGAGAGAAGTTTGCACTCCTAAGTATTTATCTAAGAGATGTAAAAACGTAGGTCCAAAACATGCACTTCAATGTTTTATTCAGCTTTATTGTAAGACCCCAAAACTGAAAAATCAAGAATAAACAAACAAACAAAAACACCCTAAATATATCTGCATCAATAGCAATGAAAAGGAATGAGCTTTTCAATCTACACAATCTGCACAATCTACTAAGAAAGATAGATAGTGAAACAATTAATTATAAATAAATAAGGTATGTATGAGAAAGCTGTATCCTTCCCTAGGCATGAAGAGCCTAAGGGAGGGATGAGAATTAAAAATATTGTGGTATCCTGAATACCATCCTGAAACAAAAAAAGGGCAGCAAGTAGAAATTAAGGAAATTAAGTATGGATGCTCCTTGTGACAAATGTACGGTATTAAAGTAAGATTTTAATGGTAAGGGAAATTGAGTGTGGGGTAACTCTTTATTTGAGCCTTTGAGGCATCAACGTCGGTAAATCTTATTATAATAAGGCTGAGAGAGAAGAGCAAGACAGGAAGGAGGGCATTCTTCATGATTTCATTCACATATATACTTCTAGAAAATACAAAATAACAATCTGCAAATTAGCAGATTTCTCATTGCTTGGGCTTATTGGGTAGGAAGGAGGAATTATAAAGGGCCACGAGGAGCTTGGATGATATTGGGGGCATTCATGATTTTCTCTGTAGTAATGGTTTTATTGTACATATGTACAGAGCTAAATATATATGCAATTCGTTGCATGTCAATTATGCTTAAATAAAGCTGTTTAAAGTCATTTACCTCTTTTAGGAGATGGCTCCTTCCTAGGATGGTGAGAATGGGCCAGAATAAGTTTATTAGCCTTATGGTTATAGGGCTCCCTTATAAAACTACACAAAAGGATTTAAAAATAATGCCTGTCTATCTAGATCTCTCTAACGCATCTGCCTCCTCGGGTCCTCATCCCCCTGTTATTTGAACCATCTTTCTCCTTTCCCCCTGAAGTCCATACCTTTGTTCTATTTCCGGTAGTTTCTTCTCATTATGAGCTTCTGACTTACACTGGTTATTTTATTTATCTCAGAGAATTGAAGCCATTCCAGAAAATCAGACCTTCCCACACAATACTCACACCTTATGTAACGATATGAGAGAGAGCCCTAGAGACCTTTGAACTTACCCATCCAAAGCCTACTTTCAAAATTTACTGCAGTACTCAGAGACCCAGTTGTGGCCTCCACTCTCAGTAGGGATCCCTTCTTTAGATAATGAGTGCTTGTTAGCCATTTTTCTGTTCCACTGCTTTTGGGATGATCAGAAGTTTCCTTTGTAATCCCTCAGCTTGCTCCTGCATGGAGGTCTTACCTACATACCTCTTGTTACTCTGTTGTTTTGGCCTTACCTGTCCTTATTGACATTTTACAAGAATACTTTCTCCCTGCAGTTTTTTTCTTCTTCTTTTTTTTTTTTTTAGTTCACTTTCATTTAGTTAATTTTGTTTTACTTGTGGAGGAGCTTCTTCAAATTGCTGCACAATCTACTAAATTGTTAGATTTGAAAATATTAAAATCAATGCTATTGGTGCCATCTTACACCCTCTATTTCTTGGAATTATTATTTTTTTTTTAAAAAAAAGAACTTTTATAAGAACTTGTGATCTTCAGAAAAATTTTCAACATAATAAAAAGAGTTACCCCACACTCAATTTCCCTTACCATTAAAATCTTACTTTAGTACAGTACGTTTGTCACAAGGAGCAGCCATACTTAATTTCCTTTATATGTACTTACTGTCCTTTTTCTGTTTCAAGATGGCATTCAGGATACCACAATATATTTAATCCTCATCCCTCCCTAAGGCTCCTCGTGCCTGTTAAGCTTTCTCATACTTACCTTATTTATTTGTAATTAATTGTTTAACGATCTTTTATTTTTTTCAGTAGATTGTGCAATTCATGGGAGAGAGTTCTATGCACATCTCCCCCACTGCTGTGTCCACATTCCGTTGTACTCAGGGGTATTTGCTGAGTAAATAAAAGATGAAAAGAAATGCATGCATTGATTAAAAGTGGTTAGACTAGCTTTCTCCTATTAATAAAAGCTAAAATCGGGGTGCCCCTTTAAAGAAAACACAGAAAGTAAATAAATTATTAGTATAGATAAAAATTATTTGGTTAAACAATGCTTTATCATAGATGTGTCGTCCCATGAGAGGAAGTATTTTGTGAAAGAACTACTGTATGTTAAAATATTTTCAGGTCACTGATGTCATCCCTCATTATATTTTATGAAAATTAAATTAATTTCAAAAGATAACAAATTTCCAGCATGTATACATACCTATAAACTGAATGTATAACTTACCAATTACTTGTATCATGATGAAGGTAAAGTTAAAATCGGTACTATTTCAAAGTAATTTATTTTTCAAAATGTTTGTTCATTAGCTTTCAATTTATCTGAACCCTCCAAAATTGTATTAAAGGTATCTGTGTATATACAATATTTATGTAACATTTTTAAACTTAGCAGTGCATTCACAAATGTAACTGGAAATATGAGCTTGTCCTATACTTGAAAAGAATTTTATTGTTTTCTTTTTGATGGGTAGTTTTGTGTCCAGGTGGAGCAGTTTGTAGTTTTAAAAAAGACCATCTGTGGAAACCTACATGTTTTCAGCCATTCTGTCCTCTTAAAAGTAATGAACAATTTTGGGGGGGCAAGGGAATCAGTTGTCTGTGGCGTATTGATATAAAACTGCTTTTATCCCCCACAGTAAGAGTGGGAGTCCTGTGGATAACAAATTATTGCAGTCAGGAACAGCAAGTATCTCAGGAACGTGGAGACAAGATGACTTCAATAAATCCTGCAATGCCTATTCTCAGTGAAAGTTTAGGAACATCAAATTTGTTATCAAAACAATTCTCTTTCTGTCTTTCACTAAAGGGAGGGAATGGTTAGATACTTTTCCTAAAATAATACCAATGTATCATCAAGTCAAATATGTAGAGAGTTCTTCTTTGTGCCTATGGTCAAATTCGTATAAAAAGTAAACATGGAAACACTGGGTCTTGACCTCTATCTCAAACTTTAAGAGGGTATATTTCAATAAAACCAAATTAGAAGCAATTATAAGTGGATGAGAAGTTAGCTTCACTACCTGATATATACCAAATATATACCTGCTGTGTATATTTATTGTTCCTTATAAACAAAACGTGAAATAGTTATTATGCATATGCCTGCTTTACAGAAGAAAAAATAGGGTCATTCCACACCTGGCTGATTCAAAAATGCTAGAGTCTGTTTGCTCTGCTGCCATGAGAAATTACCTCAGACAGGTGGTTTAGACAACAGAAATTTATTTCTCACAGCTCTGGAGGCTGGAAGTCCAAGATCAAGGTCTTAGCAGATTTGGTTTCTCCTAAGCCCCACTCCTTGGTTTTGAGGTGGCCCCCTTCTCACTGTGGGCTCATGGGATCTTTTTCTGTGCATGTGAAGGCTGGTGAAGCCCAGTGAAGCCTAGCGTCACTTCCTCCTCCCTCAAGGACAACACTCCTGTTGGCCTGGAGCCCCATCTGATGAACTCATTTAACCTTAACTGCTTCTCTCAAGATCCTCTTTCCAAATACAGTCTCACTGAGAGTGAGGGCTTTAACTGATAATTGTCTTTTTGATGGGGAGAGGTTCGAGTCAGTCCATAATACTACTATCTTAGAACCTAGCATAAAACTAGAGAAACGTTTGATGCAAAGGAGACTCCTTGGATGGGATTGAGGAAGTGTTTAGATGGCTATCACGCCAAAGAAAGATTTAGATTTCTCTGTGTGGTTTCAGAGGATTGAACTAAAACTGGTTTGAAAAAAGGATAAGAAGATGAATTTTAGCTTTCAAAAATAGGGAGATCAACTATAGGTGCCCAACAGTGACATAGGTCTTTCCTATGTGGTGAACTTTCTGTCCTCAAAGGAGTTCAAACTGAACCTGTGGAAACTTGCCCTCTCCCATGTGGCAACACTAGCCTCATGTGACTGTTGAGATTTACATTTTTTTTTAACCGGGGCTGGGTTTGAACCCACCACCTCCAGCATATGGGGCTGGTGCCCTACTCCTTTGAGCCACAGGTGCCACCCTGAGATTTAAATTAATTAAAATTAAATGAAATAAAAAATGTAGTCCCTCAGTTGCACTAGTCAAATTTCAAGTGCTCAATCACCATGCAAATATTTACTAAAAAAAAAAAAAAAAAAAAAAAAATCAGAGGTCCACAAATATAAGTTTGTGTTATTTTTTAATAATCTTATCAATATTCACATCTAAGCAATGTTTATAATGTATATAATCTTCACAATCTAAATGTCTTCACACTGGTGGCTGTGTGGTTGGCGTTCTTAAGGCAATTGTTTTTTTTTAAGACAAATTTTTTTATAGACCCTTATGTTACCTCCTTTGTTTTTTTTCCTACCTGGTATACATTTCAAGCAAAGTTGCCATTGCCGTGTCTGGGCTTCTCAGCCTTTTTTTCTGAACCATCAAGGGTAAAATATCTATGGTGGAGAAGTTTGGCTGTTGACTTAAGTCTGTCACTATCCAACTACAGTTACGTAGAAATCAATCAATAATAATGATTTCTTTTTCTTATTCAAGAAAATGGTGAATGTTGCTTACTTAACTTCAACTACATACTTTATAAAAGCATATATACAAAGAAGAAAACCAAGACACAAAAAGTAAGATCAACCAGCAAGTACCAGTCAGATTTCAAACTAGAATCTATATTTTACAATTCTATTAACATTGCCTTCTTTTCAAATTCTATCTCCTACTTCCATTAATCCCTTTAAGAAAAATGTATCCTATGATAAAGTCACTGCTTTTTCCTCTTTCCCTGATATAACAATTCTTCTGAAAAAAATGAGGGTTTATAGTAATATTCAAAGAAATATTTTTCAAGGTAGACGAATGTCATGAAAAAATTATCACTAAATATTTGTTTCAGAGACAAAGTTCTTTCAATGTTACTTTTAGGAAATTTGAATTTATATAAAACATGTATTTTATTAAAATACATTTAAATTTCAAAGCACTATCAAACTATACATTGGTTAGCACTGATTATATATGTATACTTTTATTTATATCTTTATATCTACATTGACACATGGATTGTATCTATATATAGATCAATATAAATAGAGATGTGGAGATAAAGATAGGTAGGTGTAGGCTTAGGCATAGACAGACAGATCTGTAGATACATGGTTAAGCATACATTTTAAATTATAATTATATTCTAATTTTGATAAAAATTAATCAAATTATACAGTATGAAAAGTCATTATCCTAAATGCTGTAAAGGTTCCAGAAATTATCCCTGCCTTAAAGGAACTTACCTTCTAAAAGCAGTGTTCAACATTTCATTTTCCTTTCTGTTATAGATAACTGTTTTTGTAAGTGCTATAATAGAAATATGCACAAAGTATATTAAAGAGCAAAGGCTATTTCAAACAGAAAGAGTTCATAACAGAACTGAAAATTCTTTTAGGACTTGAAAATGGAGTAGAATTTCAAAAGGGAAATATATTTTTTGAAAAGGTAAGTGCATGGATTGTTTTTGAAGATAATCTTGGCATCACTATACATGCTACCCTATAACAGTGGTTCTTAACCTTGGCTTCCCATTAGAGCCACCTGGGGAACTTTAAATGCACACATGCCACAGTCCCTGCCCCTGAGATTATAATACGATTAATCTCAGGAGAAGCCTGGTCATAGGTTTTTAGGAGCTCTCTGGGCGATTCTCACCGGCAGCCAAGGTTGAGAACCATTGCTTTAGATGATTGTCAAGAGGTTATGTGAAAGGGAAAGATTGCTGTTTTACAAGGCTGTTGTAGAAATCTGATATTTATAACACATTTTTACTCATGAGACTTTGTAGCCATTTGATAAAATCCATTCTTCTGCAGATGAAGAGGAAATAAAATAAAACTGTGACTTTCCCACACAATAGTTTTATAGATGTATATATTCATGCATATATAGATATTATAGTTCAGAACTCTTAAATGCTAACATTACAATAATAAACACTTTTCTTCAAAGTAAATGTTATGAAACGGTTTGCTTTATAATTGTCAAGAGCACTGTTTAAGCTGTAACAATGTTCTGACATTGGTCAAAACAAAGAGCATAGCATCAAGCTATGTAACCCAGGATTACTGGCGGATGGCAACTGAACATGCTTATCAACAAATAAGGCTCCAGAGGAAATTCTTTGATGTTTTATCTAAGCAAACTATGGATATAAACAAGTTCTTCTTGTTCTGACCCCTCTTTACTCTTCAACTTATTAATTAATTCTGTCCTCTTCAGTGGATAGAGGACTTGTCTCCACTATAATTTAAAACAGACCCCTCTCATTTTGTTTTGTTTTGTTTGGTGTTTCAATTTCTTTTTCACAGAATATATTTGAAGCTGTGATCATGTCTTCCAAATATCAGCCCCAGGAGAGCAGGGAGGTAAAGTGCTTTGTTCATCACAGAGTACCAAGCACCTAATGCCAATTTCATTTTAGTAGTCACAGGTAGTGGTCAATGAAGAAAGTAAATGAATTAAGAAATACAACTTCAGGCATGTGTATAATACAGAAACAAATCTAGCCATTAGAATAGAGCTTCCAGAGGTAGACCTTTGCCCCAACTGTTTACATATGATGAGAGTGTGGAGAGCAGTGCAATGTTCAGCTTCTCTTTTAGCTAGGGCCAACAATTTAATTAAAATATAAATTATTAATAAGATAAAAGGCAATTGAAAATATCCTTGGTCAAAAAATAGTTAATATCCAATGGTTTTTATCAAACATGGAAAATTATAGGTTCTGTTACATTAGAGGATAATAGAATTTTTTAGAATAGAATATATTTGAAGCTGTGATCATGTCTTCCAAATATCAGCCCCAGGAGAGCAGGGAGGTAAAGTGCTTTGTTCATCACAGAGTACCAAGCACCTAATGCCAATTTCATTTTAGTAGTCACAGGTAGTGGTCAATGAAGAAAGTAAATGAATTAAGAAATACAACTTCAGGCATGTGTATAATACAGAAACAAATCTAGCCATTAGAATAGAGCTTCCAGAGGTAGACCTTTGCCCCAACTGTTTACATATGATGAGAGTGTGGAGAGCAGTGCAATGTTCAGCTTCTCTTTTAGCTAGGGCCAACAATTTAATTAAAATATAAATTATTAATAAGATAAAAGGCAATTGAAAATATCCTTGGTCAAAAAATAGTTAATATCCAATGGTTTTTATCAAACATGGAAAATTATAGGTTCTGTTACATTAGAGGATAATAGAATTTTTGTAAATTATGCAAAAGAAGACAGCAATGTGAAATTAGATATGAAATTGGGAAAAGACATGGTTTTTGTTAAATAGTGGGACTATTTGTTTTAAAAGAAATATCAATCATAAAGATATATTAATCTGATTCCTGGACATAAAAAGCATGGCTTGGTCTTAAGTAAAAATGTAGTGGAACTGCCTTACAACCTTCACGTAGGCTGTCATGAATAGCTGTTTCTACAGCTGTGTATCATGCTTCTGCATTTGTGGTGTGCATCATTTGCGCTGTAAAAGTGAGATAACAGAAGATAGTTGTAAAGCAATGAAATATCTCTTACCAAATAATGTCACCCATCATGAGGGCAGATTAAGAGGCATGGTCCCCAGTGATATGGGAAAAGATATTGACTGTGGAAATGATGTTAATTCTTTTCTAAATGTCATGCATTCAGTAAATTCATGCTATATTAGCAAAAGAAGTATCTATTATCTCTGAATAGTTACTAAGATAAATACCATATTGCTGAAACAACTAAGTCTTTTAAAAGAGCATGCTCGATTGTGTTAAATTTATTTTTAGATATTAAAGTTTTACGTGGGTGAAAGTTTCAGAGATTTAGGTACAAGTGATAAGGTTAATTTGTGCTTATTAGAGTGGGTCTGAGTTCAGTTGTATAAATAACTGTAAATGATAGATGTATACAGAATAGAAATTACAATGAATAGGCTTTAGAAGCAGCATTCATAGAATAGTGATTTGGTTAATAGCACTTGGCAGATTCTTGTTTTTCATAGGTTGCTATTTACAATTCTAACTCATGAGGCAACTATTTCATAGTTTCCTTTAGGATTTTCTGACGTACATACTTAAATCATGCAACTTTCATGAGATTATTGTGCAGGACCAGCAATGCCAACAGAAGATTCTCACATCACTGTGGCTCAGTAGTCATCCACCCTTACTACTATATGAGGAACTCCAGACACTTTAGCATCGGGTTATGTGAAAACCTATGTGAATAGTTGGACAGAGTAACACAGTTCTTGGGAATGCTACAGTGTGCATCACACAATGCTCGGTATTCTTTCAAATATAACAATTAACAAGAATTTAGTCTATCCTTTCCAGTTTTAACCACTTAGGATGGCTTTAAATATTAAATGAAGTAGAGTTCTTAAAATATATTTCTCTCTCAGTAATTCTTATAGGTTACTGTACTTTAGTTTTTACTTCTTTACTCTCCTTGATAAATTGTAATATGTTTAAGCCTGCAAACAACTGTCATTTGCCTCTCTTTACGCAATGGATAGCCCTGTAACTGATACTTTATGCAGTAAATAAATGTATGTTTAATTAATTCATGTTTCTAGCCTGGTACCTACCAAAATGTTTTTCAAGAAAAGCATGTTGTTAAGCAGATGGGATTATTTCATTATTTGTATTCCATGGATTTAGGTTCTCTATTTAATTCATTCCTTCATTCTTTTAAATTTTTCTTTCTCTTCAATTTACAATTACAGTTGTTCACAGTTGTCTCATATAACTTTAGGGGCATAATGTAAAGATTTGGGAAAAATAGAAAGAGAATCTGTAAGCCGTGGTAATTCCTTAGAATTTATCCTAAAGACACACTACTATGTACCCAGAATTATTTTAGGCAGTAGAAATAATAGCCATAAATAAGGCAAGTATAGTCTTTCCCTTGATGGAGTTTTGAGTTTAGGAGAGAAAGCAGAATCAATGCCTAAACTCCAAAAAGGAAATACATGATACAATGTGATCTTTTAATATGGAAATTAAACTAATTTTAGCAGTAAAAGTTTCTTGTTTAAGGGACTATAGAACAGTCAGATTTTTCCTATCATCCTCAATCTTGTGCAGTGTAAAATCTTACCATCTTTGCCCATTGTTTGATTTGTAGATTAATTTACTGAGACTGCAATCTTAACAAAGGTATAACTCTCTTAGATTTTCACATTAGCCAAAATATAATTTTTACTTTTTAAAAGTATGACATCAGTATGTTTTACTATTATAACCGTTAAAAATCTCATCATAAAATTGGGTATTTAATTGTTTACAATTTTCATAATGACTAATAGGTTAAATATTCTTACATGCTTGAGTTCTCAAGAACCAGACAAGAAGAGTATTAGATATTTGAGACATACAACAGATAGTAGACATTGAAGAGAGAGATTTGGGGAAGAGAAAACGTAGGAAGAGGGTTCAGAATGAAATGTTGGTGTGCCTCCTATTAAAGAAGAGGCAGAAGGCAGAGTAATTGTGTTCTTAGACTGTAGCATAGTTCCAAGCAAATTTAAGCCAGGTCCCTTGTGGGGTTGTCAGGCTAAAATCACCTGTTGAAGGAGTTTTTCATCTTACCAGCTAACCTCCCAGTAACCCCACTCTGCTATGTCCTTGCCACCCATATGCAGCTCAGCCTTGGTGCAAACTTGCTGGAGAATCCAGAAGGGTAGCAGCTAGTGTCTTCATATCTGCAGCAGGAGATGGACAAAACATATTTTCATGACTTCTATTATACATAGATCTCTGTTTGCTCTCTTTTTGTTATTGGGTGTCCCAAACCATAATTGAAATTGTTATTTTATATAATAATTGTTACATGAAGGATATGAATATAGTTAAGGCTCATCATGTTGTTCCCAATTGAACAACATTCCTAAGCTGTAAAACATATGTTATCACTGGATGGTGATGTTGTTATTATTAACTTTAACTTCTAGGAATTTAAGAATCATAAAGTTATATTTAGATTTGATTGCACAGCAGTGTTGATGTTAATTGTTCTTTTAACTGCCTGGGGCATAGCAGGACCAGAAACTCAGCTCTTAGCATTTGGGCCCAGAAGTCTCATTCCCACATGATACAGTATGTGCCTTTTCCTATTGCCTGACTAGGCTTAATGCCAGCCCTCTTCTGAAATTCCACTGGTCATGACTCCTCCCATTCATTGTGCAGTCACTCAGTACCTTGCCAGGGCCATGGTAGGAGAGCATATGGAGTGTCCCGCCTTGGGAACATTAGAAACAACAGCAACAGCAGGCCTGCTGGTGGGGAAGCAGCATCTTGTTTGTTAAAGTCAACCCTCTACCCACTGAAGCAGCCCCAGGCAGAGAGGCCACACAGCCAAGAATGTCAGAAAATATGGAGTGTCCCAGACCTTCACCCAGATTGGCATTTCAGGCAGGAAGACAGCCTTTGCCTGGGGGATGTCACTGCAGAGTTTGACGGTTCTTGGTAATTAATCAACAGCTTCAGTGAAGGCATCAGGCTGTATCAAGAAGAGTGAATAAGGATAAAACTTCACATGAATATAGAGGAAACTAGATTTATTCTCAGCAAAGACGATATCACAATGTCGTCTTCTCTCCAGAGGAGCATGTTCCTTCATCTACAAAGAAAATCACTGTTCTTGCCATTGCTCTATCATGAATTTTAGGTATAACTGTGAACATAGGTGGATCAGTTTTCTCCTGTGTGAAATGAAGCAGTGGAAATGAGATCACTAAGAATCCTTCCAGATTTAACATGCTGTGTGACTCTGCAAGCATTTCCCATCTCTATCTAGTAGGCAGAGATCTCTTCCTTTCTTACCTACCTGAATTAGAGGTCATTTGAATGAATTTTCCCATGTCTCCTCACTTTACCTCTTTCACTCAATTCTGCTACATTTGTGATTATTAAGGAGCTATCTGAAGCAATATTTACGGTAATAATGTTTCACTCCTCACATACCATATTCTCACATGCCTCTTATCTTCAGTATGTGCCAGTTCTTGAACAAAATACTTTCCCTCCAATTTTTTTCTCAACTTATTGATTCTTATTTATCTTTGGAGTCAAACTAAACCATCTAGAAATTTCTTTTAAATCCATTCCATTCAGTGCCTTTCACATTCTTTATTTTCCTACATTAGTGTGTATATATTTTACACTAATACTTATTCTCTTCTTTTGGAGATTGCTCTGTCCCCTTCCTTTCTCTCTTCTTAAGTTAATGTATTTATTTAAATTTAATTCCATGACAGTGGTGGTAAAACTTTCCATACAACTTCTTGGGAAATACAGGAAGTAGTGATTCTGTTGTTTTTGGATGAATAAGCCTGGCTCTCATGACAAGATACAATGTCAACCACTTAATGTAAATGAATTAAGCTGAACTTTTTTTGTATATGCAAATCAATTCCCAGAATAATTCCCTGTGACTAATGCCTACATTTCTATATCTGGGTATTCAGGTGTAGCTGATAATAGAAATCTGTCCAAAATAGGGTAGTGAAGATTTTAGGCCATTTTGCCAGTATTTTTTTGCTTATTAAATAATTCAGACTTTGTAATTATATTTTTGAGAGATAATTATTTCTATTGTTTCTCTTAATAGTTATGCATCTATTCAGTCTTTGTTTTTAATTTTGAGCCAGTATTCATGAGAGAAAATTAGTAAAACTTTTGTAGAAAAAATATACATTTAAAAAACTGTCAGAAAAAGATTGCTTTAGAAATCTCCAATGTTTAACAAAATTCTTCCATATATTTAGGGTCCCTTTACTATTCCTAATGTTAAATTCAGCTCTTGCTCTTATTTGTCTTTAAATAAATTCATCAGAAGCTTTTCTATTTTTATAGTCTTTCAACAAAATGGAAACAGTTTTAATTGGTTGTCTGTATTGTTAGTTTTATATCTACCTTTAAAATTTTCTTCCTTTCTCCATTCTCTAGATTCCCTCTGTGGTTATTTTTCTGGTAGAATTTTGAGCCCACATTACATGTCGGCTCTTTCTGTTACCCCTTCCCCCAGCCCCACCTCACCCCGTATGGGACATGGGAGAACCTGGGATAGTCATTGGAGAAAACAAGGATTTGAGACTGAAGTATTGTCGTAATACTCCACGAAGTCCTAAGAGAAGCAATGTAAGTTATCATTCATTCACCACCTGAAATTTCCTAAATGTTTACATTGGATTTGGGGTAATTTGCACAATAATCACAATCTGACAGATGGAAAACGTTGAATTTTAGAAGGCTGAATAGATATAAGTTCACATAACCAGTAAATAATGGTGCTGTGGTTCAAATACTGTCAAAAAAAAATGTGCTGAGGGGTAGTGCCTGTGGCTCAATGGAGTAGAGCCTCATAGAATCCCCATAAACTGCAAAAAAAAAAAAAGTGCTGAAGATGAAAAAAGATAAAAGATAAATGTTAAAAAAAATGTGTAGAGGTGAGCTGTGATAGAAATATGTACATAGAAGGCAACCAATAATACTGGAAATGGGGAAATACAGGAACAGTCCCAAGACATGGTGAAGCTAGAGCATCTAGGATAATCCTTTTATACAACTGGCTATATTGTACAAAGCTTCTTGCAGTGAGTCAGTAGGTCGGCATAAGGTTAGGGTCTTGAAATATTGCCTAGTGACTGTGACACTCAATTACTAAATAGTTTATGTTTACCAAGATTGACAGTTTACTGTCTTTGTAATGCTAAAGAGTTTGTAAAAGCAAAGACAGGCAAATATATTAATTCATCAGATTTTACCGCTCCGACATGTTTGCTAAATGTGGGGTTAAGGGATGGGTATTTTACCTTGTGATGTTGTAACAAGTTCTCTGGATGATGTTATCCTTAGAGTACTAGGAATACCTTCTTCAGAACTTTCTATGGTTCTAAAACTGCTTACCTTATAATATGTAAGCATCAAGAACAGATAAGTTTCTAGACTCTGCACATGATCTGAATGCACATACACACGCACGCACACACACACACTTGTTTTTTGATGTGGTTCAGGAATTTACTCCCCATATGCTCTATTCTTTGGTTTCCTAATGGTTCATCTTACGATATGATGCCATTTCACACATGAATGAATTGGAACACATAAGAAATGATCTGCCCACTGTGAATTCACTCCCAAATCTCTTCTCCTTTCTTATTGTCCATTCATTTGAGCCTCTATAACCATGTGCCAAAAATCATTCTTTTCACTGCTTGGTATTTACACTCTGTCTGTAAATCTATTCTATCCCACCCTCAAAGAAAACATTTAGATTTAGTTCATAGTTCTGAAAGAGTATTTGCATTGTAGATTTCCTTTTAACATTTGCAGAGAAAATGAGAGACAACTCATTCCCTAATGCTCCCATTAAAGTGTATTCGTGTAAAATTAATTGGAAAAAAATTAATACTGTATATGCTTCACTTATAGACCCAGATATTTGCTTAGCATTGAGGTGATACAATAAAAATTTGCAAGAAGTCATGGTTTTTCAGTATATAGTCAGTGTGATACAAATATTCATTTTGTTTTTTATTTATTTGCTTTTATTTTTAATAAAATGGGTTTTTCTTGTCTACCTTTACATTTTTGTGCTTTCTCTTTGTGACTACAAAACATCTAGCCTTGGTTTTCATTTATAAGAAAATAAAACTCATGTACTTTGAATCCATCAACGGATTCCTTTTTACAAAGACATGAGTCCCTATCCTCATGGAGGATAAGACATGGTCCCTATCCTCATGGAGCTCATCTATGATATGAAAGATAGACATTAAATAAGTAATTGTAGGTAAGGCTATTCAGAACATGCTATTCAGTTCTATAAACTTCAGTTTTAACTAGACCATGGCACCATGGAAGATTTCTAGTGAAAAATGATCTCAAAATTAAGACTTAATGATAAATTAGGCTCTTCTAGCCTCCCTAAGAAAGACAGACAATTTTAATTGCCTGTCTTTCAGGCAAGCAGACTACCTCTACCAAAGACTATCATTCATAAAGAAAGAGGACTATTTCTTATGGTTTCTCTAGCCCAGTACAAAGCAAAGGTTGAGACGTGCAGAAGTTAAAGTGGCAAGTCTACAGTATGAAGTTTCTTTTTTTCCATTTAAAATAAAGTCTAAGAACAAATCAAAATATCTCACTGTGATAACAAATATGAAGTTTCTTTTTCCATTTAAAAAAGTCTAAGAAGAAATTACAGTATCTCACTATGATAACAAACATATTGATTGTGAACATGTAAGAAACATCAGTAAGAATATTATGACTTACCTATGACATGTACTAATTATTGGCTTTGACTAAATATGACAATTTCAGGGTTGTCAAACATTTTACTCCAATAAAAAAAAAAAAAGAAAAGAAAAATGCAAAAGGGATCATATTCCAGAACTTGGTGCAGGTTCAAAGAACCATAGAAATAATGTATATGTCAGAAGAGAGAGAGGGATCTAGCCAGGAAGTGCACAGTAGATACTGCATTACAGGTTTTGGAGAAATTTTAATTGCTGGCTTATTTATTATTAAAATTTTGTAATGTCTCTTTGCCAAATTCCATTATTATCAGTTTGCCTTGGGAAAAGGGAAAAAGAGTTTGATTAGACATCTAGAAAAAGCTCTTGCAAGTCTGTAAGTAGCCATACAGAATGGATAGGATACAATAAACTTAGGATGACTATATCAGTATTTAAAATGAGAGAAAGGTCCATTTCATGAAGAATAAACTAGTGAGATCACTATGACTTTACATAACTTTTATATAATTAGTCTCAATATCCTCCCTAGGCATTTGGAGGATAAATGGCAAAAATAACAATGACAATGACAACAACAACAAAAGGAAACTGATTGCAGGGACTAAAACACAACTGGATGAAGTCGAAATTACAATAAAATTTATAGACTACTATATCTGAGAAGTAACTGGGGAAATTCACAAGATCAAAGGATGACCTGAAGAAATTGGAGCCTCAGGAGCTGAAATGAATCAAATACTTCAAAGATCTTTGTTTCCATCAATCTCTCATCATTGTCCGTTCGTAGCTTCATTCTGCAGACAAGCTTGCTCCTTGTGCTGGGGAAGACGGCTGTTGTTAGCTCTAAAGTCTCATCCTCCAGGTTTAATAATCTCAGAGAAAAAAATAAAACATTTTTCCCAACTGTATAAATATAAGGGAAGGACCCAGACTGCACTTATTAGGCTTCCTACCCACTTTTTGGCCCTTATCCCAGCTTCTAAGAGAATGAGATAAAATCAATGGATTAGGAGGTACCTGAAATTATTGATTTTTACTTTTCATTTTTCCTTTAGAATTACCAGGTCACATTAATCACCCCTGAATTGATACCCTGGAGTACTAGTCAGTCATAAAAAGGAATGAAATAATGTCTTTTGTAGCAACCTGGATGGACTTGGGGACCATTCTCCTAAGTGAATCATCTCAGGAATGGAAAAATAAACACCACCTGTACTCGCTAATAATTGGGAGCTAAATCATGGGAACATATGGGCATAAAGAAATATAAAGGACAATGAAAACCAAGAAGGAGGGGTTGGAAGGGAATAGGGGCAAAAACTACTAGGTACAATGAAAACTATTACGATGAGGGGCACACTAGAAGCCTTAATTTAAATATGACATGTGGTGTCTATGTAACAAAAACATTTGTACAGCCTTCAGCACAAAAAAAAAGAAAAAAGAAAAAAGAAAAAAAATTATCAGGTAATAGTTCTCTTTAAGGGTAGATGTACAATTAATCCTGTAGGGGGAACTTAAGTTATCCACGGACTCCTTCCCCTGATATGTATTAAAGACCGGTAGGGGCATAGTGTATCTGGAGGATGGGGAAGAGAGGATGATTTGGAGATTTTGGAAAAAGAAGGAGAGATTTTAAAACTCTTTGTTCATAAGGAAGTGATTGTTCTTTTGAGAATTCCTTTCCTGGTTTTCAGTTTTGTTCCTCATTTTAGTCGTGTATTTTCTCTTGGAAATCTGTGCAAATGGTAGCAAATGGGACCTAGTTTTGCTTATGAGGCTGAATAAGAACAAATATGGCGTCCAAGAAAAATAATCTTAATGGAGACTGGGAAAGACTTTAGACTGGCCAAAAGAATGTTTATAGCATAGAGAGAGTAGACCTGTCCATCATGACAGACAGTCCAGTAACACTTTGAGAACCAAATGCCCTTCACTTGTGAAATTATTTTGTCTATAGTTCCCTATCTGGGTACACATATCTTTCTAAAATATAATACAGATAGATAAACTGGTCATTTCATTCATATATGTTATCTATTAATAATTTCTCTTTATCATTTCATAGAAACAGAGATTTATTAATATCAGTATTTCCAGAGAAGTTCCCAAATGGAGGTTGACTCAGACACCACTAGGTAACAATTATTCCTCCTCACAGAACCTTATGAAAATAGTGAGTGATACCTATAAATTCAGTAGTCAGAATAAATGTCTGGAAGAGGTCAGACACCCTACTTGTCTTTTATTTCACTTAGCATAATGTGCTCAAGGTTCATCCGTGTTGTAGTGGGCAACAGCATATTAATAACTGAATAATTCTTATTTAATTCTAATTTTTTGTTTTAAATGTATCTGCTTGCTCTGTGGAATGTATCTCACAAGATGTAGAACAAGGAAGAAATGTCTCTTTATTTAAGAATAGCTTTATTGACATATAATTCACATACCTTAAGTCCATAAGTTCATCCATTTAAAGTGCATAATTCAATATTTTTAGCATATTCAATGATATGCATTGCCATCATCATAATCAATTTTAGATCATTGTCATTTCAATAGGAAATCATTTTTTGCAGAGGAGTAATTTTTATTTATTTATTTATTTTTATTAAATCATAGCTGTGTACATTGATATGATCATGGGGCATCATTCACTAGCTTTACAGACCGTTTACCAAGTTTCACATATACCCCTGTAAGATGCACCACTGGTGTAATCCCACCAATCCCGTTCCCTCTACCCACATCCTCCCTCCCTCCCCTCCCTTTCCCCCTTCCCCCTATTCTTAGGTTGTAACTGGGTTATAGCTTTCATGTGAAAACCCTAAATTAGTTTCATAGTAGGGCTGAGTACATTGGGTACTTTTTCTTCCATTCTAGAGATACTTTACTAAGAAGAATATGTTCCAGCTCCATCCATGTAAACATGAAAGAGGTAAAGTCTGCATCTTTCTTTAAGGCTGCATAATATTCCATGGTGTACATATACCACAATTTATTAATCCATTCATGGATCGATGGGCACCTGGGCTTCTTCCATGACTTAACAATTATGAATTGAGCTGCAATAAACATTCTGGTACAAATATCTTTGTTATGATGTGCTTTTTGGTCTTATTAAAGCTCCACTGTCATACTTTAAAGATCTTGAAAAAACAATACTTTGTTTTATATGGAATCAGAAAAAACCTCAAATAGCCAAGACATTACTCAGAAATAAAAACAAAGCAGGAGGAATTACGCTACCAGACCTCAGACTATACTACAAATCAATAGTGATCAAAACAGCATGGTATTGGCACAAAATCAGAGAAGTAGATGTCTGGAACAGAATAGAGAACCAAGAGATGAATCCAGCTACTTACTGTTATTTGATCTTTGATAAGCCAATTAAAAACATTCAGTGGGGAAAAGATTCCCTATTTAACAAATGGTGCTGGGTGAACTGGCTGGCAACCTGTAGAAGACTGAAACTGGACCCACACCTTTCACCATTAACTAAGATAGACTCTCACTGGATAAAAGATTTAAACTTAAGACATGAAACTATAAAAATACTAGAGGAGAGTGCAGGGAAAACCCTTGAAGAAATCGGGCTGGGCGAGTATTTTATGAGGAGGACCCCCCTGGGCAATTGAAGCAGCTTCAAAAATACACTACTGGGACTTGATCAAACTAAAAAGCTTCTGCACAGCCAAGAACACAGTAAAGAAAGCAAGCAAACAGCCCTCAGAATGGGAGAAGATATTTGCAGGTTATGTCTCTGACAAAGGTTTAATAACCAGAAGCCACAGAGAACTCAAACGCATTAGCAGGAATAGAACAAGGGATCCCATCGCAGGCTGGGCAAGGGATTTGAAGAGAAACTTCTCTGAAGAAGACAGGCGCGTGGCCTTCAGACATATGAAAAAATGCTCATCATCTTTAATCATCAGAGAAATGCAAATCAAAACTACTTTGAGATACCATCTAACTCCAGTGAGACTAGCCTATATTTACAAAATCCCAAGACCAGAGATGTTGGCGCGGATGTGGAGAAAAGGGAACACTTTTGCACTGCTGGTGGGAATGCAAATTAATACATCCCTTTTGGAAAGAGATATGGAGAACACTTAGAGATCTAAAAATAGATCTGCCATTCAATCCTGTAATCCCTCTACTGGGCATATACCCAGGAGTAATTTTTTTTAATTTTATTTATTTTTATTTGCCTTTAAAAAGTTTTTTTTTTAGAGACAAGGTCTCATTCTATCACTTAGACTAGAGTGCAATTTTATGATCACAGCTCACTGAAGCCTCAAACTGCAGGACTCAAGTAATCCTCCCGTTCTCAGCCTTCTAAGTAGGTACTGTGATTGCTATTTATTTATTATTATTATTTATTTATGTATTTTTTGCAGTTTTTGGCTGGGGCCAGGTTTGAACCCACCACCTCTGGCATATGGGGCTGACGCTCTACTCCTTTGAGCCACAGCCACCACCCTGATTGGCTATTTTTTACTTTTTAATTTTTTATAGGCTTGTGGGATCTCTCTATGTTGCCTTAGCTGGTCTTCAATTCTTGTCCTTCCTGACTCAGCTTCCCAAAATTTTAGGATTACAGGCATGAGCCACTATCCCTGGTCCACCCTACTTGTCTTTTATTTCACTTAGCATAATGTGCTCAAGGTTCATCCGTGTTGTAGTGGGCAACAGCATATTCTTCTTTTATAAGGCTGAATAATATGCCATGGAATGTATAGACCACCATGTAGTTTATCCATTCTTCTGTCAGTGAGCATTTGGTTTGTTTTCAACTCTTGGTTATTGTGAACAATGCTGCTGTGAACATGGTCGTGCAAATATCTCTTCAAGATCCTGCTTCTAATTTGGGGGGTAAAAGTGGAAGTGTCATATTATAGTTCTATTTTTAACTTTTTGAGGAACCACCATACCCTTTTCCATAGTGCTTACACCATTTTACAAGCCTATCAGCAGTGCACAAGAGTTCCACATTCTAAGTGGTGTGTTTTTATCTCGCATTTATTTGACGACTGACGACATGGTATACTTGTTGACATGTTTCTTTTTCATTTAGATCTCCATTTCTATAAGCTGTCTGTTCTGGTCTTTTGTCAATTTTTCCAATTGCTTGTCTGGAAAAGTTCTTTATTCATTCTAGATATGAGCTCTTTATGGGTGATATATTTGTTCCAAACATTTTCTCTTACTCTGTGGTATCCTGACTTGGGATCAAAGGCTGCCCACTGGTCGTGGGGGTCGGGTGCAGAAGGCTGGGTGGACTCTTATCCTCTTCATCACTGTTCTCTTCCTGCTCAGGCAACTGAGGATGTTGCAGAGGAGGTGGCTGGTGCTTATTCTTCTTCTTTTGTTTCAACACTATGGCTGCAGCGATAATTACCGTGGTATTTGGAGGGTAGTAAAGAACCGGCATGCTGGGATTCCATTTCGGCTTCCAGGGAGGAGGTGGTGGCGGTGAGACGGGAGGCTGAGGCTCCCAGTGTTTCACTTCCAGAAGGTTTGGGGGCCCTGAGCAGCGGGGGCAAAATTCTCCAGTAAACTGTCTCTTTCCATCCCTGCCAGGCATGGCCGCCATCTCAAACTTTCCCTTTGCCGCGTTCCTGGGTTCGCCTTCTTGTGCACTGGCATTTATTATCAGTAAGCCTACTTCTTATTATCATTTCCCCAAGAAATTTGGGTCCCAGAAGGTGGGTATATGGGCTCTTCAGACCGCCACCCGCCCCTCAACACCTTTGACTGCACCCCCCACTGTAGCACAGCATCCTAGCTTCATCCTGGACGCAGTCTCGGCCTTCTACACGGTTGTTGTTGTTGTTTAAATTTTAGATTCATATTGGGGCACATACGATTTTATTGCTTTTGTAAGACTAAAGTGCAGGTGATAGTTGTGACCTTCACCCCGGAAGTGTGCACTATAGTCGTGCCACGTCCCCGTTGGGTAGGACTTTACCCCACCCCTCCCCTCTCCCCACCTTACATGAATCTAATCCAGTTTTTCTCCCAAGTGAGCGTGCAGTGCTGCACTTACTCTGTACTAAATTAGGATCAGTTGGAAACCTCGCTTGTTTTGTTTTTCCCCTGCTGAAGAAAATATTTTATTTCTCTCTTAGATGGCTGAGAGGATACATATGAAAAAACCCTTATCAGTGGTTTTTATATTTTCATATGACTTCATGTTACTAATAAGTATCCTTTTGCTTCAGGTTGAAGCACTCTGGTTAGCATTTCTTGTTAGGCAGGTCTAGTGGTGATGAGCTCCTTCAGCTTTTGTTTGGGATAATCTTTATCTCTCCTTTATTTCTAAAGGACAACTTTTCAGGTTAAGTTTTCTTAGTTGGAAGTTTTGTTTGTTTGTTTTTTTCTTTTCTTTCCCTCTTCTTTTTCTTTTAGCACACTGACTGTATCATCCCCCTATCTCCTGGCCTGTAACTATTGTGAGAAGTTTTCTAAGTGCCTATGGAGGTTCCCTGGTATGAGATGTTTCTTTTCTCTTTCTACTTTAAAAACTTTCTCTCTTTGATTTTTGACAGTTTTATTATAATGTGTCTAGGTTAAGTTCTCTTGGAGTTGTCCTTATGAGGACTGATGAGCATCATGTACTGTGGAGCACCATGGAGCCAAGAACTTGACTGTAGCTGGAGTGACAGTGGCTTTGAGGCCAGGAGCGCTGGTCAGCCCATTGTGATGGTGGCTGTACTGTCCCAGACAGGGTGCCCACAGAGAAGTTGTGGAGTTTGGTCTGCAGCATGGGCATGAATAGACCAACTATAGAGCTAAGGTCTAAAGTGGAGGTGGTCACAGAGCAACCTCAGCTCTGGGATGGGGGTGGCAGGTCTAGTTCTAGAGAAGCATAGCTGTAACTCTTTCAGAGGTGGGATACAGCAGTGTTTCCCTCTTAGGGGTCCACGGCTGCTATGGCTGTTCCTTATATTATTGATAAAAGGAGCCGGTGTCCTCTGTGGAACAGACCTCTAGAGTTGGCGCTAACAAACATATGGGATCCTCCACTGTGAAAGCTGTGGGAAGTTCATGGCTGCCATGGTGCTGCTGAAGTCCTCAGCAGCAGTGGTTACCAGGATCATCCATAGAGTAGGTTTCTGACAATTGTGATGGCACCCCCATATGGTTACCACAGATAACAACTGCCTTTTTCTATCATCCTAGCTGTCTCCAGATGTCTCCACTAATTTCCTCAGCAATCTTGTAGGTAATTGTTTTCCCTTTTATGCTCCGCTGTGTTACTGTAGGTTCTTAAATGGACTCTTGAGCCCTTCTAAGGCTATTTTCGTTTATGGATATCTGTCTAATTGTTGATTTTTATAGAACAAAAGCTGGTGACTCCTACCATGCTATGTTGCTGGCATCACCTTGAAAACTCCATGTCCCTTAACTGTCACCCTTTTTTCCCTATCTGCTCATTCCCTAAGAAACCACTAATCTACTTTCTGTCTTACAGATTTTTTCCTCTTCTGGACATTCCACATGAATGGATTCTTCCATTTGGCATAATGTTTTTAAGGTTCCTTCACATTATAGTATGTGTCAATAGTTATCTCAATTCATTTCCTGTTGCTTATAACAGAATACCTGAAACTAGGTAATTTATGAAGAAAAGGAATTTATTTCTTAGAGTTATGGGGGCTGATTGAAAAGTCCAAAGTCAAGGGGCTGAGTCTGGAGACAGCCTTCTTTTTGGTGCAGATTCTATGCAAGGGTCCAGAGGCAGCACAGGGTATCCTATGGTGAGGAGGCTGGGTATGCTAACCTGCTAGCACAGTTCTGTCTTCCTCTTTTTATAAAGCCACCATTTCCAATCTCATGGTAACGCATGAATCCGTTCACGAAGAGCCCTCAAGACCCAATCACTTCTTAAAGGCCTCATTTTTCAGTATTATCACATTGGGGATTACATTTCAACATAACTTCTGTAGAAGAGAAATATTCAAAGCACAATAGTACTTCATTCCTTTTTTAAGTTCTACACCATTGTGTGTATATATCTGTTTTGTTTATTCATTCATCTTTTAAGACATTTGAGTTGTTTCTACCCTTTTGCATATTTTGAAAAATGTGGCATTAAACATATTCAAATTTTTGTGTGGCTACATTTTCATTTATTCTGGGCGTATACACAGGAATAATATTATTAGGTCACATAGTAATTATATGTTTCATTATTTGAAGACCTGCCAAACTGTTTTTCAGAAGCTACACCATTTTAGATTTGCAATAGCAGTTTTTAAGATTCTGGTTTCTCCACATTCTAATACTTGTTTGTTATGTACCTTTTTTATTTTAGTCATCCTAGTTTCTTAGTGGTTTTTGATTTGCATATCCCTGACAGCCCATAATATTGAGCATCTTTTTTTATATGATTCCTTCCCATTTGTATATCTTCTTTAGAGAAATATCTTAAGATCCTTAACACAATTTTTAATTGAGTCGTTTCTCTTCTTTTATTTAATAGTAAATGTTCTTTGTGTACACTGGATATAAGCTCCTTATCAAATATGTGATTTATAAATACAGAGGAACCACCCAAGGGACTATAGCAAACTGGTCACCATTTGGAAATGGTCAACATAAGGAAATAGGCCTACTGTACTGATACATAGTGGTGTATATTCAGTCTGTGAAAGTTAGGTCAATTTAAGGAAGTGGTCAATTGTGGAGGTTCTACTGTATTTTATTTTGATTTTGTGGGTTGTTTTTTAATTTTCCTAATAGTATGTTTTGATGTGTGAACATTGTCAATTTTGACAGAGTCCAATTTGTCTTTCTATTATAATTTATTGCTTGTGTTCTTGTTATCATTATCTAAGAGTTCATTGCAAAATATGATATTGTAAAGGTTTACACCAACCTTTCCTTCTAAGAGTTTTATAGCTCAAACATTTAGATCTTTGGTATATTGGGGTCAGTTTTGTATATTGTGTCCAAATTTACTCTGTTGCATGTTGCCCCAGCACCGTTTATCACTTATTGAAAAGAATATCATTCCTCCTTGAACAGACATGGCACCTTTGTTGAAAATCAATTGAACAGAGATATATATGTTAATTTATGGAATCTCAATTTTATTTCATTTTTCTATAAGCCCATCTTTATTCCAGCACCACCTTGTCTTGTTTTGAAATTAGAACTTAGTGTGAGTCCACCAACTTTGTATCCTTTTATTTTTTTATTGTTAAATCACAGCTGTGTACATTAGTGCAATCAAGGGGTACAATGTGCTGCTCATATACAATCTGAAATATTCTCATCAAACTGTTCAACGTAGCCTTTGTGGCATTTTCTTAGTTATTGTATATAGACATTTGTATTCTGCATTTAGTAGGTTTCACCTGTACCGATTCTAAGATGCACTGTAGGTGTGGCCCCATCCACTATCCCCCGTCCACCCTAACCTCTCCCCTTTCTTCCCCTCCGTTGGCCCTTTCTCCATATTCTTGTGCTATATTGGGTTATAGCCTTCATATGAAAGCTATAAATTAGCTTCATAGTAGGGCTGAGTACATTGGATACTTTTTCTTCCATTCTTGAGGTACTTTGCTGAGAAGAATATGTTCCAGCTCCATCCATGTAAACATGAAAGAGGTAAAGTCTCCATCTTTCTTTAAGGCTGCATAATATTCCATGGTATACATGTACCACTATTTCCTAGTCCATTCGTGGGTCAATGGGCACTTGGGCTTCTTCCATGACTTAGCAATTATGAATTGGGCTGCAATAAACATTCTGGTACTCATATCTTTGTTATATTGTGATTTTTGGTCTTCTGGGTATATATCTAGTAAAGAAATTATAGGATCAAATGGCAGGAATATTTTTAGATCTCTAAGTATTCTCCAAACATCCTTCCAGAAGGAACGTATTAGTGTGCATTCCCATCAGCAGTGGAGAAGTGTGCCCTTTTCTCCACATCCATGCCAACATCTCTGGTTTTGGGATTTTGTTAGATGGGCTACTCTTACTGGGGTTAGGTGATATCTCAGAGTAGTTTTGATTTGCATTTCTCTGATGATTAAGGATGATGAGCTTTTTTTCATGTGTCTGTAGATCGTGAGTCTGTCTTCTTTAGAGAAGTTTCTCTTCAAGTCCCTTGCCCAGCCTGAGATGGGATCACTTGTTTTTTTCTTGCTAATACGTTTGAGTTCTCTGTGGATTCTGGTTATTAAACCTTTATCGGAGGTATAACCTGCAAATATTTTCTCCCATTCTGAGGGCTGTCTGCTTGCTTTACTTACTATGTTCTTGGCTGTGCAGAAGCTTTTTAGTTTGATCAGGTCCCAGTAGTGTATTTTTGATACTGCTTCAATTGCCTGGGGAGTACTCCTCATAAAGTATTCACCCAGGCCGATTCCTTCAAGAGTATTCCCTGCACTTTCTTCAAGTATTTTTATAGTTTCATGTCTTAAGTTTAAATCTTTTATCCAGTGAGAGTCTATCTTAGCTAATGGTGAAAGGTGTGTGGGTCCAGTTTCAGTCTTTTACAGATGTCCAGCCAGTTCACCCAGCACCATTTGTTAATTAGGGGATCTTTTCCCCACTGAATGTTTTTAATTGGCTTGTCAAAGATCAAATAACGGTAAGTAGCTGAATTCATCTCTTGGTTCTCTATTCTGTTCCAGACATCTACTTCTCTGTTTTTGTGCCAATACCATGCTGTTTTGATCACTGTCAATTTATAGTACAGTCTAAAGTCTGGTAGCGTGATTCCTCCTGCTGTGTTTTTATGGCTGAGTAATGTTTTGGCTATTCGAGGTTTTTTCTGATTCCATATAAAATGAAGTATTATTTTTCAAGATCTTTAAAATATGACAATGGAGCTTTAACAGGAATTGCATTAAAATTATATATTGCTTTGAGTATTATAGACATTTTAACAATGTTGATTCTTTCCAGCCATGAGCTTGGTATGTTTTTCCATTTCTTAACATCTTTAGCTATTTCTTTTCTTAAAATTTCATAGTTCTCTTTATAGAGATCTTTCATGTCCTTTGTTAGATTAAACTCCCAAATATTTCATTTTCTTTGGCACTACTGTGAAAGGAATAGAGTCCTTGATTGTTTTTTCGGGTTGGCTATTGAGGGTATATATAAAGGCTACAGATTTATGGGTGTTGATTTTGTAGCCTGAGACATTTCTGTATTCCTTCATCACTTCTAAAAGTTTTGTAGTAGAATCCCTAGTGTTTTCCAGATATATGATCATATCATCTGCGAAAAGTGTAAGTTTGATCTCTTCTGACCCTATGTGGATACCCTTCATTGCCTTTTCTTCCCTAATTGCAATGGCTAAAACTTCAATTACAATGTTAAAGAGCAATGGAGACAATGGGCAACCTTGCCGGGTTCCTGATCTAAGTGGAAATGATTTCAATTTAACTCCATTCAATACCATATTGGCTGTGGGTTTGCTGTAGATGGCCTCTATTAGTTTAAGAAATGTCCCTTCTACACCAATTTTCTTAAGTTTCTGATCATGAAGGGATGCTGGATATTGTCCAAAGCTTTTTCTGCATCAATTGAGAGAATCATATGGTCTTTATTTTTGAGTTTGTTTATGTGCTGAATTACATTTATAGATTTACATATATTGAACCAGCCTTGAGAGCCTGGGATAAATCCCACTTGGTCATGGTGTGTAATTTTTTTTATGTGTTGTTGGATTCTGTTTGTTAGGATCTTATTGAGTATTTTTGCATCAATATTCATTAGTGATATTGGTGTATAATTTTCTTTTCTTGTTGGGTCTTTCCCTGGTTTAGGTATCAAGGTGATGTTTGCTTTGTAGAATGTGTTGGGTAGTATTCCTTCTTTTTCTATATTTTGGAAGAGGTTTAGTAATATAGGTACTAGTTCTTCTTTAAAGGTTTGGTAGAATTCTGACGTAAAGCCATCTGGTCCTGGGCTTTTCTTTTCAGGGAGATTTTGTATAGTTAATGCTATTTCAGAACTTGATATAGGTCTGTTCAACATTTCCACTTCATTCTGGCTATGTCTTGGTAGGTGGCGTACTCCCAAATATTGGTCGATTTCTTTCAGATTTTCATATTTCTAAGAGTAAAGTGTCTTGTAATATTCATTAAGGATTTTTTTAATTTCTGAGGGGTCAAACTTTGTATTGTTTTTAAGATTATTGTTTTTCTGTTTCAAGATTGTATGTGTCTCTTTTTATCTCAAGGAAAGTAAAATGAATTTGACATTGCAGAGCATATGGGCCTACATTGTTCCCTCTGGGAAATTAATAAACAGTTCAAAACAATATTTATCTTGTGTAGTCATTCCAGGAACTTATCTAAAGGCTACACCAACAACCCTGTCACCCCTCAGCAATGCAAACTCTGGGACTCAAAATAATTTAGGTAAATGTAACATTTTTATCTTTAAGCAGAAGTATGGAAAATTCTGAAAATTGTCATACCACTTGATGAGGAACAAATGAAGTTTGAGAAACTTGATTGGCCTTCTCTTCCCACGAGGATACGAACTCTATTATAACGATAGACTCAAAACTGTTTTAGGTGGCACTTTAGTTTCAATATATGAGAAATATTCATTAAGTTATTCTTGATTGTGTGAGGCAGGAATTTGGGACAATTCCAAAGAGACAAAATACAGGACCAAAAAGAAGGAAAAAGCATCTTTAGTTTTGACTAAGTTTAGAACACTAACAGGTATTATACTGAGTCTAGAAGATTGGGGCCTAAATGACAATGTGATTGAAAGTCTTGACAAATAAATGATGAGTAAAAGAAATGAAATATTACCTTTTCTAAGTTATGAATAACAGTTGTCAATATAAAAAAAGTCGAGCTGTTGTGATTTGAATGCCCTTTTCTAGACAACCATTACCTATTTTGAATCACTAGAGTGACTTACTATGGAGAAGATGAGAAGTAAAATAGATGACACAGGTCAGTCAGATTCACAATAGACTCAGAGTAAGTTTTTCTAGCCTCCTTTTAGAAGAAAATCAAATAGTCTTTATTATGGTCAGTCACAATGCCATCACTACATCTTCCTATAATTTATTACATAAGTAAAACCAGTAGGTGTTCTTTTGTTACTTTTGACTTATGAGGTGTCTAGGTAAATTATTGGTTTATATTTAATTATACATCATAAAGTATAATTCTTTTACCTAACCCTAACTGAAATTAACGATTATCCTCTCTTCTAATATGTTAATATGATAGCATATTGCACTAGATTAGACTTTTATCATTAAAGAGAATCCAAATGGAAGCTACTAGATGGAAATTATATCCAAGAAGAATAATATGTAGGAGAAAAAATAACCATTAATGCAAAAAATAAGAAAAATACATAAAATTAAGCCTCTTAATTTTAATGTATCAATTGTGGAACAATTCCCAAAGTAAGGTTCTAGGCTTAGAATGCTTTGCCTGTAAAAGTTTCAAACACTGTAGTTATCATCACCATGTTATATAAATTTCTCTCTGTTTATATATCATGTATTTCACGATATGAATATAAATAGCATGAGAATAAAAATGAGAACTCCTTAGAACAATTTTAATTACAGAATTTTAAAAATTCCAAATTAAATATCAGAAAATTTATTTAAATAATAAAGTCAAAAAGTACCATGCTTAAGGAAAATAAACCTCAGAATACAATACTATTTTATTATCAGTTAATTTATTAATCTAATAACAATCCAATAATACATTGGAACAATGAAATTACATTATTGAATAATAACATGTAATCTATAAGGACAATTGCCTTTCCTCATGAATAATTTATAAAAGAATAAATAAAGTTAATTGCAAACTAATGAACAAACTTAGTTTTTAGGGTAAAAAAAATTCTTCTGGCATTTCAGTAATTGAGGATAAACAATTTCCTTTGATAATTTTATTTTTAAGAAGCCACTCTTCTATGGAATGGGATCAGGTATATACACACAAAATATACAAACCAGGGTGTTTTGGGGGGCCTACAAACCCCAGAAGTTAAATGCAATATTTGAAGAACTCCTGCACTGCAGAATTATTTCAAAATAAATAAAGAGAACTATTGACTATAATATAAATATTTTGGAAATTCTGATCATTTCTGTAAAAGTAGGATTTATTAATCAACTTGATCATTTACCTGTTGTCTAGTCAATAATTTTGCTTTTTGGTTTTGTAAATGTATTAGTTTATGTAATGGGAAAGCAATTGACATACACTCCAAAATATACTTACAGGTAATAATTTTCAAAGAAATCTTGTTGTCAAATAAGTAGTGGCTCAGTAAGTTAATCAGAGATAAATTCATCTTCATAAAAAATGTTTTCTATTTTTCCAATATGATGAAACATACTCAGACTATCAATGAATTATGTAAATTATTTAAGAGTAATTCTGGCAAAATCTGAGCAACAGACATATGTGAAGTTTTTCAGGTCTAAGCAAAGAATGCAGAACATATGTTCAAATGGAGAGAGCATGAATCTTTCTGAAAAAGAGTGTGACATCCATAATATTTTAATATTTATGCATTAATTTATGGAGACTTCAAAATTTCAATGCTTTCTTTGGAAATTGGCAAAGTATTGTAGTAAATAGAATATTTTAAACAAAAATATTGAAGGTATTCTAAATAAGGGCTCTAAAGTTTCTTGTAAGAATACACTGTAAGGTGAACATGATTTTTAAAATTTGAATATAATACATGAAACTTAGTCAGTGAAACAAAAAAATAAGTGTTATGCTTATTTTGAACATATACAAAAATATTATTTTAAAATGGGGGGCAGAGCTATCACAATCAGTGGGAATGCTGATGGATGATCCAACAAATATTAAAGATTGCTACAACTTAGAGGAAACTTATTGGATCAAGTTACATTTTGTATTCATGATCCTTTA
Organism: Nycticebus coucang; assembly: GCF_027406575.1. NCBI lineage: Eukaryota > Metazoa > Chordata > Mammalia > Primates > Lorisidae > Nycticebus > Nycticebus coucang. Next base: position 159,284,728 of record NC_069781.1, read on the forward strand.
CCTGATTAAAAATGTAAATGTAAAAAGGATGGAACTGTGAAAACTTATAAATACAGACAAGCCACGCATTTGGAAACAATAATCAATGATAATAGTGATGATTATTAAGAAAGATCATATTTAGGTAGAGGAAAAAATTCTTAAAATGTAACATTAATAGGAAATCACACACAAAAATAATAACAGAAATAATGCTCTAAATTGAAGTATTAGATAATTCAGTACTAATTTTCTAATAGTACAATAGGCAAGAATTTTAATGGAAGAGTTTCTAAATGGATAATACAAATGTTCAATAAACTTTTGAAATCCGTAATAAACTTCCATAACAATGTAAATGAAAACATATGCCATTTCTTTCTTATTTAACTAGCACCTGATAAATTGCTTAGAGTTTTATGGAGGAATGGCCTCCTGCACATCTTGCTGCTGAAAGTGTGAATTGATTGAATTTCTCTAAAAATTTTTTTGACAATGTAACAGGAGATATTTCTAATATTTCTAGTATTTCAGTATTTGACCTTGTACATTTTTATCTAGTAATCTACTAGATACGTGATTATATATGAACAATTATATTTGATTTTCATAACATAAATAGTGCATAAAATTAAAGTAACATAAATATCTGAGAAAAATTGTCCAAGAAATGTTATAAGCCTTGTAATGGAATAATCTAAAACAATTTTTAAAATCTAATTTTTGAGCAAATAAAATAATAGATAGGACAAAGTCAAAATTATATACACAAATAAATGCACATCTATACATATATGTATGGAATACAGGGAGATACATTTATTAAATACTGTGGTTGATAGCCCTTGCTTACAGTGTCACTAGTGAATATAGATGTTTATTTTCTACTGTTTATTTTTATTTTTGTTATGAATTTTCGACTCTGCCCATTGGTTTTAAACGTGAGGCCAAGTCCTTGTGAGTGTTGAGTATACCCAGGAATGAGCTTCACCATAGTACAGACCCCTTGAACCTGATGTTGCACAGAAAGACATGTACCCTCTCCTGACACAGCAGCATGCTTTGCACCAGAAAGAGAAAAGAAAAAAAAGTGTTTTTTTTCCTAGTCACCTTTCTCCTTCCTTTACCTATTTAAAGTGAAGTCTACCTTTGAGTATGACTTTGGGAGATATTCATGATCTGAAATTCATACTACAGATGCAAAAGGGGAAAGAGATAGAGAAGCAGAAAAATGGAAAGAGGTACTGTGTAGGCTATAAATTCAAAGAATGTATTTGATGGTAATTGACTATTTCACTGAGTGGTTTAGGCATGGCTGGACTGAAAGATGACTTGAATGTAAATAAAAGAATATGTAATGAAGTTTACCATCTTCCCAGTTTACTATATAAACTAGGAAGACTTGTTTCTGGAACTACCTAAAAGGTATTCAAATTCCAGCTCCCCTATTACTTAAGGTGTATTTAATCTTGTAAACTCTACAAAAATTGTGTCTTTTTTTAATAAAGAAGGCACATTGATACTAACCTCAGAAATAATTTCTAAAGGTTATATAAGAATTTAAAAAGGAAACATCATGATACTAACATGTTCGTTTGAGGCTCAACACATTCCTCCAGCAAACTTTGCTCTTGCTGAAGTAATAATCTCATTCTTCCATTTAGAAGAGACTAAGAATATTCTCTGGCTGTCACAGCACTGGAGATTAACCAAAAAACACTTTCATGCATAAAAACATTTAGTTTAAATGGAGTCTGTTTGCAGACTGGTGTTTATAGTTATATGCATTTTAAGTCTGTATGGTAAAGGGTATGGTTTATAATAAGGAAAGGAAACAAGGAAGGCAAAACATACAGCTTTCACTGTGCTTAATAAAACTGAATAAATATGACAAGAAGATTGCCTGATATTGATGAAGATCTGACCTCTCACCCCTGCGACTACTATTCAAGTTCAATGTGGTAACTGAGTGCCACAACTGGAAGTCTGGTTGAGGCCATATCCAAGGTACTAATGGAGAATACTGAATTGACTTCCTGTAGAAAACAGGGAATGATTCTGTTCTTAGCTGAGGGCCTAAACTCTGAAATTTTGTAAAATAAAACAACAAAAATTTAAGATTCCCATGGATTTAGTATCTGATTAGGAGCATATTTCTGACAGAGGTCATTTATCATCAATCAGTGAGTGGCTGACTTTACATCTGCCTCAACAATTTTTCTGTCACCTAAATTAAAGAGATTCAGGATACATGCAAATATATATATTTTTCAATTCACTGGAAACACTCTTGTGGGCCTAAAGGGACCTTCCAAAATGTCTGTTTATGCTGTACTATTCTAAGTAATAAGAAGTTTTCAAATGCTGAGGTGATCAGCTATAAAAGTCACAATTGTTAATAATTCAAAAGATATCTCTGAAAGAACTGTGTGACACTCTTTCCCTCCCACATCTTTGCCATGTTGTTAGATTATAATAACACAACAAAATAGCATGTGATGGTAATTATCTGTTGAATTGTCTAGGTATAAAAAAGGATGGAAGTAAATTAACTTTAATTAAAAGCGTATCTGTTCATGCAGGGTTAGAGAGATTAAATGATAGGCCCCTTCTGCAGTGCCTGGCATATAGCAGATAAGTAATAAGTAATAGTTCCCTGTTTATGTCCTTTGCGCCACTCACCATCTCTACCCGTCTTGCCATGGCTCTGTAGCCTTTGATATTCTTCAGTTTCTTTTATACAAAATACACACAATAGTTTCTGTTCTACAGTGATGCTGAAGGATTTGATAGAAAAGGTGTCAAGTGCCTAGTACAGGGTCTTGCCTATAAGCACTCAACAGATTTTAAAAAATATCCTCAACTTAACATAAAGCTGACTCTTTAAATAAAATATGAATCAGTTAATGAGCTATTGGTATAAAAATATGCAGACATTGCTCCCAGGAACAAATAGCAACCTGAGAATATTTGATTCAGAAAGTGTTGCTTGTCAACAACAATTTATTTCAGGATCCATTAATTCCTGTTAAAATTAATCTAAAACAGTTTCCATTCCATGAAAAATAAGCCCAAATGTCATAGTGGTGATACCGATGGTGTGCGTACATATTTACATACTATAGATAGCTGTAAAGTTTGTCATTAAGTTAATACCATCCCAAAAAATATTCCTTTGCAACCAGGCATTTAGTGGCAGCTGCAACATCAGCCATTTCCAATTATTGACAAAACAACAGTAATTGAAATTGTTCAAAATCATTTATGGATCATGGTACACCCATTCCTGCATACCTGCCCTGGGGAGAGACACCTAGTTTGTGCAAAATAATCGTTTTTTTTTAAATAATATATGTCAATGCAAAATTTTTGGCATAATAATCTCACAAAGCAGTTCAATAGCAAAAGCGTAACTGTGAAAAAGCATGTTCTCACAAAAACTGTAAGTCAAAACTGGGCATATAAAGCCTCAGATTTTATAAGAAAAATATTACTAGAAAAGAGAAAAAAGAGTATAGTGTGGTTTTGTGCCTAAAGATCAACTAGACAAAATTTAATATAATAAAATCACATTATATAATATGATCAATATTTTTGTATCTCTTTGATATCTAAACAGGATACTGTAATAAAGCAGTGGTTTCCAAACTGTGTTTCTCTTTTTAAAGTGAAAGATCAGCTTTAAGTATGATATTGTATATGAAAAACAATTTCTCTGCCTTCTACTTTGCCAATCCCACTTCTGAGAGGACACATTGTGCAGCTACTCCGTGGTTCTCGACCTGTGGGTCGCGACCCCTTTGTAACAATGAAAATACATTGTGGCATTAGGAAGGTTGAGAACCACTGAGCTAGACCTTGGTGGAGAAGCAAAATTTGAATTAAAAAACCCCAAAACTGAACATAATGCATTGGATTAGAAAGTGAAAGATATCTAAATATAACCAGTTAAATAACATAATGTTATTGGCTGTACTATTGTTTTGATGATATAGCCACTAATTTATCATGTTAGAACTTTTAAAAATCTTTCTGAATTGAAAAAAAATATCTGATAGATTTTTCATCTGTGAAAGTGCAATGGACAAAGTTTTACAGAAGGACATTAACCTTTACCATAGTAGGTAAGTCTCAGGGCCGTCCACACTAAAGGCCAAGAAACTTCATTTTTATTTTGTCTATGATGAACATATGGGTCTTTCTTGGGAATGCTGCTTCTAGTACAAGGGCTAAAAAAGGCCTATGTGCAAATGAAAAGTGTAAAGCAAGTGATTCTAAGTATCAAGAGAAATGACTTTCCACATTTGCCCCAAAACAATGTAATCAAGTTTGTTGAAAACCAAATTCTCAGAACTTGGCTTAAAGGGGTTTGTTAAATGAGCCAAATATGCAACACGATCAGGGTGGTTTTATGATTTTCTCTGCCCCAAATGGAGATTTATCTCTTAGGTTGGGCCTCAGCACTTTCTTTTTTTTTTCAAGCCTCCGAAGTACCCTGTTTGGTACATTTGTTGATTGGATATTGGAGACAGACATGAGTGTATTGTGTTTTCCAGTGTTTTATAAATGTCTGACCTCTGTGATGTAAGCATTTCAGTCTTTAGATGAGAGTAGGGAAGATGGTAAACTAATGAAAAAATCAGACATTAAGGCAAAGTAGTGTAATAGAAAACCATAGTTTTATGACTTGATTTACTAGATGCTGTTCTTTACCCCTGGTGTGTTAGCTCTGTGACCTGGAGTAATTTGTCAAAGATCTCTGCAACTCAGTTCTCTCAGCTGTATCTACCTCATGCAGTGAGCGTAGGTGTAAAGTGCTGGAATAGGTAGGTGCATCCTAAACACTATTCTTCTCACACTTCTTCTTGTCTTTCTTTTGTACGTTTGGATACTTACACTAAAACTTGGAAGACACATTCACATTATGTTTGAAATATTACTTGATTTTCTTACAAGGCATCTTATATCAAATAACACAAACAGCATTATTTCTCCCAAGACTAAAGAATACCAGGTAATCATTTTCTCTCTCCTTAATCCATCGCTACATCCATCATTTATGACTTTCTACGTTTCAAATATTTTTGATATGGGATCTTCTTTTTCATCCTCTATCTTTCCTTCCCCTATGCAATTGTTTTTATCTTTTTTTTAAGTGTTTTATCTCTCTTTCCCCAAGATAAGGAGGGTCCAAATTTGCTCTTCTCCAACAAAGTTTTAAAAGCTACTTCCAATAATTCTGCTTGCCAGGAAATTAAAGTTAAATATTGACAGAGTTCCTCATTTACTCTTTAAACTTAAATTCAGTGTCTTCATGACTGAGCCAGTCTTTAATTACAATGATGACTTTCATTATTTACAAAGCGTAGCTGATGTGTATTTTGTTTAGTATATATCTGGTGTATCGTATAGTTCACAGCTGACATTGAGGAGAAATTGCATAAATTTCAGTTGGCATTATCATAATGCATAACATTGGGATCTAGATGTTAAAAATGAAAATGAATCCCAAAAGAAAAAAAAAGTTTCAGAAACTTTACAGACAAATAAAGCATGAAAGTTATAAGAAATGCAGATTAAACATAGAGTTGAAAAACTAGCCAAATTATATTTTTTCAACAATCAATAACAGGTTAGCACAATTAGAAATAAAAAGTCCTATTAACAACTAGAGGATCATTAAAAGCTTACTTCTTTGAGTTTCATGTCATTAACATTTTTTTTCAAATGTAGTTTCTATCTTGAAAGGAATATAATATGCAAATTATTTTAAAGGTTTTTTCCAAGTAGTTAAAAATATAAAGTATATTAAGAACAAACTCAATTTATTTCAAAATTTCTTAGGAAACCTTTTATTTTTTTTCATACTAAGCTTGGGTAAATTCTAGTACAATTACAATCAACATTATCCAATTCTCTGCATAGATGGAGATCACAGTATTAACATATTGTATCAGTATGGGCCAAATTAAGAGCATCATTCTTCTAGAATGGCTGTAGGGTCAATTCCCTGACATTTATTTCATAGTTGGTAATACAGATTTTTTTTACTGAATCCCACTATTTTAGAGAGTGGCTGGAGGCCTATTCATTTCCCATCCAATTTTCTCATATCCCTCTCCTCTCACTTCAGTCCATAGTTATCTGCTGTTCTTATCTGGTGACCATTATCAATCACTACCTACATTTTACCCCAGACATTTTTGTAATATCAAATTTCTCTCTGATGATAGGCTGTCAGCATTTTGAGGAAAATACCTGCAACATCCATGAACAGGGAAGTATCAAAGAAGATACATAATAAAGTCGAGAACTATGAAATGTATTTTAGATCAAATTTTGTGAAAAATTCATTCATATCATTTACATGAACTTGCACAAGCAATTAACTTCCTTGAGTTTTGGAACACTGCTCTGTAAAATGGAAACACAGCAACCTTACAGATTATTTCATGAAACTTTACAAAGTTGTCTTATTTCCATAGAGAAGCCAGAGTTTATTGGAAGCACACCAGTTGTAAACATTAAATTACTTTAACATGTTTAGACTCAGTTTAGCAAAATAGACATGTAAATAATTTCTCTCTCCAACGATGAGAATAGCTCTTGAGTAAGAAAATGTAGCTGAATTTCTTAGCAAAATGTGGAAATTATCAACTAGGTCAACAACTTCACTATATTCCCCTCAAATGGTATTCTCTCCCCCAACTCCAGTCTACTTTCTCCCTACTTGTTTGCTGCCCTTATCCTGGATGAAACTTAGAATGTCAAGTTTAAAAAAAAAAAAAAAAGGCACAGGTTGTCTGCTAGAAGAACAGTCAGCTAAACTGGAGGGCAGTGCAGACAGACAGTTGAATAACCGCCCAGTGCTGTTAAATAATAGGAAATACTCATGTGAAATCGTCTTTTCAAGTACAGAAAACAAATAATACAGGGAGCATTATGAATCTTTTGAAATGAAGCAGGAGAAGCTGTAGTTAAAATTTTAACAAGTTAGAGTCGTTAGCTAAACAAATGCTGACAGGGGAACAGTCACACAGACACCTAACAAAGGCTTGATTTGTGAGGCACCCTTAATAGATCCCTCTGCATTTTCCTCAAACATTCCACTTTGTTCCTTTTCTATAGATCCTAAAATACCATTCCGTATTCTCTCTGCTAGCCACATGTTTTAAAAAGCACAGCTAACATTTTCCTTCATCAGTGATCAGAAGAGAGAATTCTCTTCTGCGTCTCGCTGTATTGATCCTCTATTTTTAAAAAAGGGTCATTGTTGAGGAAAATAAATCAAGTGATGCATTTAAGCTTTCAAAATGGACATGGTCTTTCTTAAGTTTTGTCATTTCCTCTCAAATGATTGAACAGCAGGTAGTTCCCACTGCTCCAATTCCAAGAGTGAAAAATTGTGGATTATGCCATATATTATTTATGGTACTTAAGACATACAACCTGATAGAAATACATGTTAATGAGGTCCTACCAAATGATAGGCATTATGGTATTTAATTTACATATATCTCTTGTAATCCTTACCACAATGCAAAGTAGAGGAATTATTAGCCTTAGTTACCTTGCAATATCAAGGTAACTAAGGTCAGAATATTGAAAATAAATTAAAATAAAAATCCTTTGTCGAAACAATACAGGTAAGAGAAGATCTTGAGAGAGAAATACATTCCATTTATTCACTCTTAGTGGGGAAGAATAGTATTGCTAATAGTTCATATTATATTCATGGTTCAAATTTATTTTGAATCTTAGTATAGTTTCATTTCATCTTATTTTAATATGAGCTGAAAAAAGTAGAACTTCTGGGTGTAATTTCTTATTGAGTTATTTCAATTTTTGTCCAGAAGTACATTTCAAATTTCACACAGACATTGGCTAAAAAAATTCATATATTTTTAATGGAAAAATACACTTTGTATAGGACTGGCCACGCATATGCTTCCTTTTGTATTATCTAAGTATGAAAGTGCACATTGATCTTTATTATTATTTTAGTTATTTTTATTGATGGGCACTCACCCTTCCTCATCACGTCCTGAAAACAATAAAAAGTTAACATTTTTGAAATCTCTGTTAAAAAAAAAAAATGACCACAATAAAGAGTTGGTGGAGAGACAGAAGGGTGTGCAAAACTGGTTTCACTGTATTTTCAATATTCTACCTTATAAAGAAAATAAAAAGCATTTTGTTTATTTATTTACTTATTAATCTCAGCTGAACTTTGAAACACAAATATTTCCTTAACCAGAGATTTCATATGTGACCTATATCTATCATATCTTAAATATTTTCTTTGTTCTGCCAGAATTTCAAACCAATGTCTCTAATCTGAGCACACTTTAACATGAGATTCAAGTCTTTGGATGGTGCCATTAAGTTGTTCCTTTGCCCTTAGTGTGTGTTTAGAGATGCATGGAAGAGAATGAGGGTGAAGGGCCCCAAGATATTTCCATTCTATTGAAAGCTTTACAATCAACTTACATAGACGTAGAAAGGGGCCAAGGGTCCATTCTTCTTGAATGCTATATGAAACTGAGGCAGTGGGTTGCTTGAGCTCATGAGTTCAGGACCATTCTGAGCAAAAAGTAAGACCGCCATCTCTACTAAAAATAGAAAAACTTAGGCAAGAGGATTGCTTGAGCCCGAGTTGGAGGTTGCTGTGAGCTATGACACCATGGCACTCTACCCAAGGTGATGGCTTGAGACTGTCTGAAAAACAAATAAACAAACAAACTACAAACACTTGGAAATAGTACCTATGATTGAAAGGAAGGAAATGGAAGAATATTGTAACTTATGGTATGCTTTAAACAAAAAAATACATCCAAGAATTAAATATAGCTTTGCATACTATTATAATGTCATGGAAACATATATATTTTATGTCATGTAAAAAGATACATTCAGTTGACCCTGAACAATGCAAGGATTAGCAGCACCAACCGCCTTTCCAAAAACTTAACTAATATCTTACTTTTTGACCAGAATCCTTACTAATAACACACATTGTTGATTAACACATGTTTTGTATGGTATATAAATTATATACTGTATTCTCACAATAACATAAGCTGTTAAGAAAATCATAGAGAAGAGAAAATATATTTATTGTTTATTAAGTGGAAGTGGATCTTCAAAAGGTCTTCATCTCTGCTTAGAGTCTTCATATTGAGAAGGCTGAGGAGGAAGAGGAAGAGGAGAGGTTGGTCTTCTGTCTCAAGGATACCAGAGGCAGATCAGGTAAAGGAGGAAGGAGGACAGGCAAGAGAAGCAGACACACTTGTAACTTTTATAAAAAAAAATAATCTACATATAAGTGGACCCAGGCAGTTCACACCCCTGTTGTTTAAGGGTTAACTGTACTGGCCTACTTTAATTTTATCTCAAAACTGTGGACAGATTAAAACACGAAGTAGGATAGAAATAATCATTCCAAAATGTTAATTTTATCAAAATGTTAATTTTATCAGTGACTATGACTGATACTATGGATACTCTATTTTATATATTCCAAATATTTTCTCATGAGCACATATTAATTTTTAAAGTTGACAAAAATAAAATCTCATTAATATTAATTTTAAGATGAGCCTTAGTTTTGGAAGGCTTATTGAGGAGGATTTATCTTGATTTTAAAACCTAAAATAAACTAATCACCACCACCTCCATAAACCTTGGAGGATGTCATCTGAATAGCATGGATGGTTCCTCCACAAAACTAGATCACATTTCTGCTTCATTATTATTTTAGAAAACTTACCTCTCAACCATGTACAATATGGGCCATCATTCATATCGAACTTAATCAGAAAACAGTTTGGAAGTTGGAGGAATTCCTAATTTAAATCAATTAAAGGGAAAGTTGTCAGGTTCGCTTTCGGTTTGCTTATCTATCTCTCACAGCGGGGCTGAAGAGATGTGTCTTCCCCAATCGCATCGGATTCCCTTAGGATTATGTCATAGGGTGTAGCATGTAACTCTAGGAATCTGTGGTAGCAATTAGCATCTGAGACTCCTGCCACAGCTGGGAGAAGGAACCGGTGACAAATGAAGGCATCCCGGGATTCTACACTGAACATGTTTTGATGGGAGCTTTCCTTCACAAATGACGTATCTAGTTGGTGGGGCAAGCCCATGGTGGACTCTATTTCCGTCTTGTATTGAGAGTTCTTCTTCCTTCCCTCATCCTTGCCCTAAATCCTATTGTGTCACAGTTAATCTAGTTATCCAATGGAGAAAGCGTGTCAGATAGTGACTATTTAAGGAGCACATTCTTTTCACTGAGCCAATAATTACAAGGTCTTCTACCTCTATACTGCTAAAATAAGGTTCTTTGCCTTATCTATTGCCTACTCGTAACTAGGCTGCTTTTAAATAAATGTTCCTCTCCACTCATCTTATATATAACTACTTGCTGTGCAGAAATTTCATCTGTTTCATGAATTCTGAAATCATCACTATTTGCCAAGCAAAGGGGACAATATATATTCTATACAGCAATCATATGCCTTTTCCAAACCCCAAATTAGGGCACATGATTTATTTTTATATCTTCCTTATTTCTTGGGCTATAGTCCATGAGAACGGGGACCAACTTTAAACCAACTTTAATATCCTATTATAGATGACTCTCAATTTGTGACTAAGAATGAGAAAATTAACATGTGGTTCGTATTACTTTTGAATACAAAAACAGTAGAAAATTTCAAACTCATAGAATTTCTGAAATCTTTTAATACTTTGAGAAAAAATCATATCAGATATTTGAAACTAGATATATATTGCAAGTCCACAATATAGTATGTTGGCACATTAGGTGCCTCGGTGGGAATTTTTAGACTAGAGACTAAAAAATATAGAATATATTATGATCCCACACTCAGGATATTTAATGGAAAATCTTATATAAAAGTTAAAAGACTCAATTCAGAATGTCTATCTCTGCAGCTAAAGTTGAAGAGTCCAAACCATTACCCAAATAATTATGGCGATGAATTTATTTTTCCTTACGTAACTTTTGTGTATAGTTTTTTGCCTCCTATCAGACTGTAAACCCCTTATGGTCAGGTATTCTGCACTTAATTCTGAGTTTCCAAAATTGCCTCTCCTGGACTGTGTACTTAGTAGATACTCATTTGGTTGATCGTTGTCAAGTAGCTCCCATAGAATGAGCAGGTCACAGCGATGTCAGTTAATTTGCTTTTTGGTATTTTCTTCCTGGGCCTCACTCTCACTTTATTAAGGTCTTTCTTGAAGAACCGATCCAGTGTGTACCAATCCAGGGTGGTGTGGAGCCACTAATGAAGCAAGCGGTGTCTGAGAAACACCTTAATTGTTTTTAGCTTTCCTATGCTTTAAAATCATCTCAAGCCCTTTTTAAATGAAGATTTCTAAGCTTGTCCCAGATATTCTGACTCAGTGTTCCTGGATGAGAGCCCAGAAATATTCATTCTAAATAAGCACCAAATGTCATTTATAAATCAATGATTCATGGACCACACACTGAGAAAATGCCACTTATTTGTGTTATTGCCATAAGGAATATCACTCTTTTATCCCCTCCCTCTAGAGGAATATAGAGAAGGCAAGGTGTGATCCTGCGCAGACAATCTTAGGAAAACAATGAAATGGAACTATCAGGGTTTTGCTTTAATCCTAGTTCCCAAAGACCCTTCGTGGAAATTATTTTTCCATTTAATCCCATTCAGTACCTCCTCCTAGCTTCAGAACAACCCATGTTTTATTATTAACATTCGCTCATCTCCTAAAGAAGCAAAGTGGTGACATATTTTACTGTTTCTCTTTAATATCTTCTCTCAAGTTACGCTTCTGTTACAGGCTCTTGGCATGTTTTATATTACACTTTGACAATGAGCTCTGTAAGGGTTTAAAGGTAGAGAACATCTCAACATCATAGCATTTGAGTGACAGAAATTGCAGATAACACATGGGACCAAGTTAAGAAACGAAAGCAAAAACTATGTTCAAAACAATCAGAGTAACTATATATTTGTGTGTGCGCATTCATAAATGCATGGAAACATTTTCTGGAAGAACATTTCCTGTCCTACTCTAGGTAACCCCAGGGAAGGGCACACAGATTGGGAGGCAGTTAAATAACCTTTATTATTATACTACATATGTTTTTGTTAGTGTCATTAAATAAAAACATTCTTTTAAGTTGGTTTTGTTCTTTAACTATTAGTAGTCATTTATTTTTTTAATTGGCAATAATATAATATTTTTATATATGCATATATAAAGGATATATATATATAGCCTGTATATGGCCTAATAGTTACAGATAAAACATGAAGTGTTCTTATCCTAGCACTGTGCAAGGCTGAAGTGGGAGGATCATTTGAGGCGTGGAGTTTGAGACCAGGCTAAGGAAGAATGGGACCCTGTTTCTACAAACAAACAATAGCAACAAAAATTAACCAGGTGTGGTGACATGTGCCTGTAGCCCCAGCTAGCAGGGAGGCTGAGGCAGAAGGATCCCCTCAGCCCAGAAGTTCAAGGTTGCAGTGAGTTCCGATGAGGCCGCAGTACTCTAGCTGGGGTAACAGAGTGAGACATGGTCTCAATAGAAGAAGTATAGAAAGGCTTCTGATTGCAGTGAACAATTATCTACTCATCAAAGCATGCATTAAGCAGAGTTCACTCCAGTTATGATGAAGCATCCCTGCTTACGCCTCCCTCAGTATTTTATCTACAGCAAGTTTCCTGGAAGCATTTTTAGAAGAGGGTTTTGTTTGTTTGTTTGTTTTCGTGTCTCACTTGCCAGGAGATAAGACAGCTGTTACTGCAAGCATAGCATTATTGATGAATGTATGGAAGTAATAGATGTATTAGTAAGTTGTTAGGAAATAAAGCACCTTGATTTAACGATGTACACTCACATATATACACACAGCAATGTGTCACTGTTTCCATGTTTCTTCACGGTGGAGTACTCTTTAGAAGCTGGGGAGTTACCTCGGGATATGGCAGTTGGCACCAGAGCAGTAGGACATAAACATTATGGTTACTGCAGCGTGACAGGGAGAGAAGGGAGAGCCTGAGATCTAAACCTTGGCTGCATATTATAATCGACTAGGGAGCTTTTAAAAAGACACAGTGAAACCCCACCCTCATAGACACAGGTATAATGGTCTGAGATGGGACTCAGGTAAAATTATTTTTAAAAACTCCCCAGCTGATCCGAATGCTCAAGCTGGATTTAAAAAAAAAAAAAATTGCTAGATTAGAACAAAAGAGTCCATAGTAGTGGGTGGCAAGAGTATACTGGTAGAGCAAACGGGAAGCGATTGATTGATAAACATTTGAAACTTCAGAAAAAACTGACCAGGGTGTTTGTGCTACCAAACTTCAGTCAGGATTCCGAACCTCTGCCCAGGCCTGTATGCAATTCCTTGTGCAATGCAGTTTTATCAAAAAAAACCCTGCTAAGTCAATTTGGTCAGAACCTTCCATCCTGGATATCTAGTTATATCTGATGTCTGATTGGATTCTTCACCCTCCACTATTCCCACAGTGGTGTCTGATCACCTTGGGCCATCTTCAGCAAGGATCCTGTTAGGTTGGTTTAGTCAAAACGCCCCTTACCCTTGACATTTCCTCTTAGGCATTTTCCTTCTGCTGATCCCCCACCCTGCTCCACACCTATAAATGCCCACTTGCACATGCTGTATTGGGAGTTCAGCCTAAGCCCTCTCCTCCAGTGCAAGACCCCATTGCAGTGTCTCTATACCTATTGCAATGATTCTGAGTAAAGTTTTCCTTAACTGTGCTTTAACAAGTATCACTGAATAATTTTTTTCTTTAATGGACTATTTTGATCAATTGTAAGCTCAGGCGTAAGTAATGATAAAAAGGGTTCTAAATCATGAAAGAAACCAATAGTAAAGCACAAAAGGGGAGCAAAATGCTTTGGAACACATTGAAAAGAAGAAAAAAAACGACAGACCAGAATAGAGACAATTGGTTCATTCAGGATCTGAGCACTAACTTTCTCAATAACACTGGCTAATGATTCTTCTCAATTTCTTAATGAGAAAAAAACAGACTATCAACTCAGAATGTTCTACACACCCCTCCCCCCATAGTCTGTTATATATATTCACGGTTATGTTAACATGGAGTAAAATATTCATTTTTCTCATTACACACTTTGGGACATTTAATCTTGACAAATGTTTTCATCAGTTAGATTTGGGATAGGCTACTTTGTAATAAAATCTGTCCGACTTTTCTGGTGATAGTATTCAGTACACATTTATTGATCACCTAATAGAGCATCTATTCATGACAGCAGAAGTCTCTGCTCTCAAGAGAGTTATTTTCTAGGTGAGGGCAGATCCATTAAAAGGAATAGAAAGAGGTGGTTTCTGGAGGTATTTCTACACGGTGATGAATAGTAGAAACTACACAAAACAGCTCCATGCAGGAGAATGAATGGAGTGGAGTGATCCTGGGGGCCCTGACAGTGTGGTGAAGGAAACCGATGTGAGATGAGGTCCAAACGACTCCAAGAAAAATCTGAGATAAAGGCTGTTTCAAAGAGAAGAGGAAATCAGGCAGTGCCTGTGGTTCAAAGGGGTAGGGCACTGGCCGCCCATACCGGAGGTGGCAGGTTCAAACCCAGCCCTGGTCAAAAACTGCAAAAAAAAAAAAAAAAAAGGAGAGAGAAAAGAGGAAATACTGGCAGTGCCAAAAATGTACACAGATTTTACCAGATATTATCTATGTATTGCTTTTCAAAAGTTTAATTAAATTTTGGTACCAACATGTAGTACGATGTTTGCTCAAGACATGGCATTAATCGATTGTATGCTAGTGTCACCATGAGATAGGCAGGATAGCCAAAGAAAATGGTGGAAATATGGTTGTTTTTCAAGGAGCAGAAGACCATTTTCAGGTGATATTTGAAATCCAAGTGAAGGGGTGCGGGGTCACCAGATGAAGGGGTTTTGGCAGAAGAAATGAAGAGGCAGGACACAGACTCTGTGCCGGAACTGAGGAACTCAGGGAAGAGCTCATCCCAGCAAACCTCCGGTTTCTATTACCATGAAACAGGAAGGAGGAGATAAAAGCCACTTATCCAACATGAGCACTGATTAGGGAGGACACGGAGAAGATGGGACAGCATGCCTCCGCCTTTGTTTTTGTAAAACCACAGACCTTGAGCACAACCTTTGCCTCCAGCATCAAGAGACCTTTGAATCCAGAGAATCTTCATTGCCACAACTCACATGTATACTCTCTCTTGGAGATCAGTTTTCTGCCCTCCTTCATGTACCCAACTCACATGCCATTCTGGTGGCTCTTTGGGTCTCTCAAGCAGAAAGAGAACGTATGTTCAAGGTCAGGGAACAATTTTCCCTACATCCAAGAACATTGTGGAAGTGTGACAATGGTGGAGGTGTGAGCATGCAACAAAACCTCAGACACACCTAACAGCTGCATGCATTCGTGGTAAGTTTGAGGCCCATGATACTGTGCGTGATGTGTACAAGGGAAGGTCCCGGGGAGCTAGCACGGCCACAAGTCCTGCTGTTTCTGCATGGTGTTGGAACAGTTTACCTGCTCACCACAGAAGCCTACCAAACACCATGCACATGAAGCAGGAGGTGGCAGAACCAGGATACGACACATTCATAAAACAGCAAAATGGAAGGCTTTCATCCCAAGATTATTACATGCACTGAGATGTGAACACTTACCTAGATGAGAATTGCCAGGAGAATGGGTGGGACCAAAGAGGTGTGGTTCTTCCCCCCACATTCTCCTGACTTAGCACCCCTTGATTTCTACATATGGGGGCCCTTACAGAATGTGATGTCATGTAGAAAACCCACTATACCATCAGCATCTTTCATCTTTTATTATCAGTATATATTGAGTATTAGAACTGTAATACAGTTTTTTTCCTTTCCTCACATGTGTATACTTTTGGGGGGTACTCTCTGTATAATAGCTCTGGGGAGAAATGAGTTGTTAACATCAGTGAGGTCAAAGTGATTTACCTGATAAGTTCGTTTAGTGGCCAAATACGTGCTTATCCCCCCAAAATATATTTTTTTTATTGTTAAATCATAGCTGTGTACATTAGTGCAATCAAGGAGTACAATGTGCTGGTTTCATATACAATTTGAAATATTCTCATCAAACTGTTCATCGTAGCCTTCATGGCATTTTCTTAGTTATTGTACGTAGACATTTGTATTCTGCCTTTAGTAAGTTTCGCCTGTACCCATTCTAAGATGTACCTTAGGTGTGGCCCCACCCATTACCCTCCCTCCACCCTAACCTCCCTGCTCCCTTCCCCTTCCTTGGCCCTTTCCCCATAGTCTTGTGCTAAAGTTGGGTTATAGCCTTCATGTGAAAGCTATAATTTAGCTTCATAGTAAGGCTGAGTACATAGGATACTTTTTCTTCCATTCCTGAGATACTTTGCTAAGAAGAATATGTTCCAGCTCCATCCATGTAAACATGAAAGAGGTAAAGTCTCCATCTTTCTTTAAGGCTGCATAATATTCCATGGTATACATGTACCACTATTTCCTAGTCCATTCGTGGGTCGATGGGCACTTGGGCTTCTTCCATGACTTAGCAATTATGAATTGGGCTGCAATAAACATTCTGGTACAGATGTCTTTGTTATATTGTGATTTTTGGTCTTCTGGGTATAAACCTAGTAAAGGAATTATAGGATCGAATGGCAGGTCTATTTTCAGGTCTCTAAGTATTCTCCAAACATCCTTCCAGAAGGAACGTATTAGTGTGCATTCCCATCAGCAGTGGAGAAGTGTGCCCTTTTCTCCACATCCATGCCAACATCTCTGGTTTTGGGATTTTGTTAGATGGGCTACTCTTACTGGGGTTAGGTGATATCTCAGAGTAGTTTTGATTTGCATTTCTCTGATGATTAAGGATGATGAGCTTTTTTTCATGTGTCTGTAGATCGTGAGTCTGTCTTCTTTAGAGAAGTTTCTCTTCAAGTACCTTGCCCACGCTGAGATGGGATCACGTATTCTTTTCTTGCTAATATGTTTGAGTTCTCTGTGGATTCTGGTTATTAAACCTTTATCAGAGGTATAACCTGCAAATATTTTCTCCCATTCTGAGGGCTGTCTGCTTGCTTTACTTACTATGTTCTTGGCTGTGCAGAAGCTTTTTATTTTGATCAGGTCCCAGTAGTGTATGTTGATACTGCTTCAATTGCCTGGGGAGTCCTCCTCATAAAGTATTCATCCAGGCCAATTCCTTCAAGAGTTTTCCCTGCACTTTCTTCAAGTATTTTTATAGTTTCATGTCCTAAGTTTAAATCTTTTATCCAGTGAGAGTCTATCTTAGTTAATGGTGAAAGGTGTGGGTACAGTTTCATTCTTTTACAGTTTGCCAACCAGTTCACCCAGCACCATTTGTTAAATAGGGAATGTTTTCCCCACTAAACGTTTTTAATTGGCTTGTCAAAGATCAAATAATGGTAAGTAGCTGGATTCATCTCTTGGTTCTCTATTCTGTTCCAGACATCTACTTCTCTGTTTTTGTGCCAATACCATGATGTTTTGATCACTATCGATTTATAGTACAGTCTCAGGTCTGGTAGCGTGATTCCTCCTGCTGTGTTTTTATTGCTGAGTAATGTTTTGGCTATTCAAGGTTTTTTCTGATTCCATATAAAACAAAGTATTATTTTTTCAAGATCTTTAAAATATGACAATGGAGCTTTAATAGGAATTGCCCCCCAAAATATTTTGATCTGATAAACAGGTCCTGTGCTGTGCCTGAGAACTTTTGATTTTCTTTAGTAGTGAACCTCCCACGTTTAGGTGTCCTGCCTAACTTCTCACCCAAGGCTGAATAGCTAAATACATACATACATATATACTTAGAGTAAAATATTTATTCCATAGAAACAAACAGTGCTCATGGACACTAGTTTGATACTCTAATTCAGTTGATCTGAATAATTCTATCCTCAATATTCAAACCATAGTGTAAGGGTTTTTAGGCAAATATTCCCTTTATACTATTCTGTGTTTAAAGTACTTTTACCTTCCAATCTATCTGGGCCACCCTGGGGCCACTTGCTTCCTCTTTTTCCCCTGTTGTTGTTTGCTACCTGGGGAGGTTAGAGTGGAACATTATTCTCTGGATAGGTCAGTGTATGTCATAACCATAATAGCCTTCTTATTGACATAGGTTTCTAAATGTGCCATACATTTAGAAATTAATGCTATTATTATATAAATAAACAGGTAGATAAAAAGATTTTCTAGTATAATATTTACAACTTGGATAATGTTCTGTGTTATTAAAAAAGGGGCAAGAATCTTTTTACATTTTGAATTGTCACCTTTTTAAAATATCTTCATTTAGTTCAATATTTAAATAGTCTTCTTTTTACTTATTTGCTTGCTTATTTTTAACTTTAATCTATTTTGAAATCATTCAACATGAGGCTTTTGAATTAGTTTTTTTTTTTTTTTTTTTTTAAAGAAAAGACAGAGTCTCACTTTGTCACCCTTGGTAGAGTGCTGTGGAGTCACAGCTCACAGCTACCTCCAGCTCTTGGGCTTAGGTGATTCTCTTGCCTTAGCCTCACTAGTAGCTGGGACTACAGGCACCTGCCACAATGCGTGTGGGTATTTTTTTTTTATTGTTAAATCATAACTGTGTACATTAGTGCAATCAAGGGGTACAATGTGCTGGTTTCATATACAATCCGAAATATTCTCATCAAACTGTTCAACGTAGCCTTCATGGCATTTTCTTAGTTATTGTATGTAGACATTTGTATTCTGCCTTTAGTAAGTTTCGCCTGTACCCATTCTAAGATGCACCCTAGGTGTGGCCCCACCCTCCCTCCACCCTAACCTCCCCCCTCCCCTCCTCTTCCTTGGCCCTTTCCTCATAGTCTTGTGCTATAGTTGGGTTATAGCCTTCCTGTGAAAGCTATAATTTAGCTTCATAGTAGGGCTGAGTACATTGGATACTTTTTCTTCCATTCCTGAGATACTTCGCTAAGAAGAATATGTTCCAGCTCCATCCATGTAAACATGTATACCATGGAATATTATGCAGCCTTAAAGAAATTAGTTGTTTCTCGGCTGTTGATATTTTTAATTACAGTGTTAATATTTTGTCAACATGTTTACTACACAGCCAAATAAATCAAATCAATTTTTGCCTTACTTGTATTTTTAGGAGCAAGATGAGTTTATTTATTTATTTATTTTTTCCCTGAAGGTCAATTATGGTTTCATCTGGGAAACACTGATGGTTTTTATTCTGTGATTATATTGGCAATTGTCACTAAATAAACTGTCTTGTTCATTCAATCGGAATTTTTTTGTTATTGTTATTGTTGCTGTTTTCCTTCATGTTTTAAGCAACTGTAAACAATGTGAGTGTAGATATATACGAATGTATGTGTGTTATGGAAATTAATGATTCATAGCCAAAACCAAAATGAAGAAGAAACTATAAATTCTTTTGTTTTTCTTTGTGTATCATGTTGTTGCAGAGTCTTTTGTGGTAGCCACTTAGAATAAATTTTAAATTCCTTAAAATGTCTAGCCTCTTAGTTCAGATAAAATATGTCTTAATCCCCTACGATTTCTGTCTTAAAATATATCTTGAAAGAAAAAATAAATAGTTAAGTTCTTTTCCTATGGGAATAAGATTTATTTTAAGGTAAAGAATTCCAAATTAGTTCAAAGATCAAATGGTAGCCTTTTTTATTTTTTTTAGGAGGGATAATGGTATCTAACATATGATGCTTGATTATATGGAGTTTGTATTTGTTAACAAGAACAGACATTGAGTAATTGACACTCCATAAAATAACAGAGGGAAAGAAAGACAGAATTCTTTTTACTGTCATTTTCTGCCTGAGTTAGTTTTTTGCTTTCTTCCAAAATATGCAAACCTGAAGCTTATTCTATGTTTCTGTATGATAAGGATCTAGCATCCAATTTTTTTCTATATTTTACTG
This sequence comes from Nycticebus coucang, assembly GCF_027406575.1. Lineage (NCBI taxonomy): Eukaryota > Metazoa > Chordata > Mammalia > Primates > Lorisidae > Nycticebus > Nycticebus coucang. Next base: position 159,304,721 of record NC_069781.1, read on the forward strand.
GAATAGCTATTCTTGCAATATATGTGATATCAGATTAACATTATCTCCTTTAGAAAAGGAGAGACTAAAAAAGGCTTTTCTATCTAATTTCTGTTGCTAGTCATAAGAAAGTAGCAGTTAATTTGATTTTATTTTTGATAAGGAACAATAAATATAATCTTTGTCAATGATAAGAAAGATATAGAGTACATCAGATAATTTCACACATGAACAGTTATCTCTGAATTAAAAAAAAATAGAGTCTCTTTAAGTTGACCACTCCAGGAACTGTAGCAAACCAGTCAACATACAGTGATGGTCAACATAAGGAACTTCCATTGAGTACATGTGGTGCATGTCTGGTTGATGAAAATTAGGTCAACTTAAGGAGGTGGTCAATGTAGGGAGGTGGTCAACTATGGAGGTTCTACTGTCAATTAACTTCAGTACCGAAAATGACCACATAGTTACATTTTAAAAATGTGGAGTGTCAACAGCAATGTCTGTTTATCCAAATCTTATGCCGTTTTTTTCCTCAAATTTTGAAACTGGATTAGGTATATTATGAAAACATAATTTTCTTATAAAGATTTCAAAAAGAAGATGAGAAAGCTAAAAATAATTGAAATTTAAATTATATTTCTAAATCAATAGGACCAATAATAAGAAAAATTCAAGGTATAGATAGGGAATTTTATTACATGCTTTTAATAAATTATATAGTCTACACAGACTATAATGAGAACCTTTTATCAGAAAAATTTATCACAAAAAGTAAACATGGGGTCTACGGAACTCCATCCATGTGTTTTACTGACAAAAGAAGCTAAGTTATACATCAGGATAGTGTAAAATTGGGACAGATAAGAATAACTTTCTTTTCTCTCCCCACCTTTTTTGAGACAGTCTCATTTTGTTACCCTCACTATCGAGTTCCTGGCATCATAGTGCACAGCAACCTCAGACTCTTGGACTCAAGATATCCTCTTGCCTCTGCCTCCTGAGTAGCTGGGACTACAGGCATCCACCACAACACCTAAATTCTTTCAGAGATGGGATCTCCCTCTTGCTCAGGCTGGTCTGAAAGTCCTGAGCTCAGGTGATCCAACCACCTCAGCTGCCCAGACTCTTAGGATTACAAGTGTGAGCCACCACACCTGGCTTTTCTTTCTTAATTATTTATTTTTTGTGTCCATCTCTTATATAATCATTATTTATTTTGATACTCAAGATGTTCCAGAATGGGAGCTCCGTCAATTAGCTTTTGTGTCCTTCTGAAAAATCCCATTATATTTTATTGCATATCCTTGTTATTACTTAAGTAATTTTATACTGTCATATATAGCATAATAATATCTCACTATACTATACTTCCATTGGTTCCCTTCTGGCCTTTGCACCTTAACCTCTAAATATATTATTCACCTCATTATACATTGTTATTATTTTTTTACTGTACTCAATTAGCTTTTTTTTTTTTTTTTGTAGAAACAGAGTTTCACTTTATTGCCCTCGGTAGAGTGCCATGGTGTCACACAGCTCACAGCAACCTCCAACTCCTGGGCCTAGGCGATTCTCCTGCCTCAGCCTCCCGAGTAGCTGGGACTACAGGCGCCCGCCACAACGCCTGGCTATTTTTTTTGGTTGCGGTTTGGCCGGGGCCGGGTTTGAACCCACCACCCTCGGTATATGGGGCCGGCACCCTGCTCACTGAGCCACAGGCGCCGCCCCTCAATTAGCTTTTAAAGAGTTTGAAAAGAAGAAAGATATTTTATAAATATGTATTTATAATTTTTGATGTGCTTAATGGCTTTGTATAGATATATAGTTTTCATCGGTGTTATTTTCTTTCCAGATGGACTTTTAACATCTTCCCTTGTAGTACAGGTCTGCTGGTGATGAATTCTTTTAGCTTTACATATCTAAGCAAGTCTTTATCTCATCATCATTTTTGAAGGCTCACTTTCCTATGTATTGAATTCCAGGTTGACAGTATTTTCTTTCAGTGAAGTTATTGATCCACTGTCTGATGGCGTGAATTGTTTTTGATGAGAAATCTATCATTCTTATCCTTATTCTTTTATTGAAACCATGTCATTTTGTCCTGCTACTTTGAAGGCCATCTCTTTGTCCTTGGTTTTGAGTATTTTGTTTATGATGTGCTTTGGGATTGTTTGCTTCGTATTTCCTGTGCTTAGGATTTGGTGAGCTTTTTGGCTCTCTTGGGTTTAATAATTTTCATCCAACTGGGAAACATTTTCGCCTATTAGTTCCTCAAATGTATTTTTCTGTTACCTCATGCCCCTAGTTTTTGTCCTTTGGGACTCTAATTATACATCTGCTGGTCCGATGAAGGGGACTCACAGCTCACTGATGATTTGTCCATTATTTTCTCCCAGTCTTTTTGTTCTCTGGATGCTACATTGGATAAATTCTGTCTCCACGTCTTCAGGTTTGCCAATCTTTTCTTCTGTAACATCTGTTTTCCTGTTACTAGTATATTTTTTTCATCTCAGGCATTATAGTTTTTACATTTAGAAATTCAATTTGAAACTTTTTATAATATCTATGTCTCTAATTAATATGTTTAATATCTCCCCTTCCTTCTTGAACATACAGAAATGTAATAGTAACAGTAGTGATGTGCTGTTGTTCCTGGTATCTTGGTCTGTTTCTATTGATTGGTTTTTCTCCACCTTACAGGTCATATTTTTCTGCTTCTTTGCTTGCCTTAGAATTTTTGATAAGATTCTGTGCATTATGAATTTCAACCTTTTGATGCTGCAAATGATCATATTTCCATATTTTTCTTGAGCTTTGCTCTGAAACAGAGATAAGTTACTTAGATAGATCCTTTTCAGGTTGCCATTAGACTATACCAGACAGCATTAGAGTAAAATAATCTACTTCTAACTTTGCTCCACAACAAGGCATTAGTTTTCTAAATACTCTGATTACATGTGAATGATGAGTTCTTTCCGCTTTCTCATTGCATGGTTCCTTCCCTGCCTTCAAGTAGTTTCTCTCATACATGTGTTTGTCAGTAATGAGATGGAACAGAGACTTGATGGAATGCTCTACTGATCTCCAGAGATTTCTCTCTGTAAATCTCTTCTCTCCACTACACTGACATGAAAGCCTCTTCCCATCTTTTCTTCCCTGTTTTAAACATCTCCTCTTCACCTCATTGGTGAGAAAGGGGTTTCTCCCCAATAGTTTTAGAGCTAACCCAACACATGGAACTGAACACAAGACAGATGAGCTGGATAGCAGTTTGTTAGTCACATAAACCCACAGACTAGGGAGGAGAACACCACATTTAACACAAGGCCACATGGGAGTTGCACTTGGAAATAGAACAATATTAGGCTGTAGGAGGCAGGCTTTGTAGTTCTAAGAAGGTGTGATGACCATTAGTTCCTGCAGAAGGATAGGATTGACTTGTTTGGATAATTCAATGGACTGTTAGGGAACTGAAACCTACTATTCAGGGATAAGCAGGAATTGTGTCTGGTCCCGTTGCCTAGGGGATCTTATCAGTGGTTAGTCCTTTTGAGACTCTCCTGAATTTACCAGATACGAAGGCAGCATATAATATTGGATCAGAATTTTAGATCTATCACCATCCTCTTCAAACTTGCAGCTTCATCTTCTCAACTCAGGGAGATGTTTGACTGGATGTCTGACTGGATTCTCCTTTCAATGCTGCATTCTGGAAACCCTCAATATGCCATGAGTTGGGGGCAACTAAAAGTCTGCCTCTATCAGGCATCACTGTCCTGTGCTGTCAAAAGCACAAGATCAGAATTTCTTTAATAGTTTTGATCTGTTTGTTGAAGTTTCTGGTAAAATGATAAATTTGGCCTCTGACACTCCATCCTAGCCTTTGCTTACATTTTAGAGAATCTTGGCAGAATACTCACAATAACTTGGGTTCTAATGGGAAGTTTATCATTACTATCCAAATAATGAGTATTTGACCATCCAGAGGAGAATTTTTACCAGGATTACTTTTTAAAAACTTCCTATTTCTCTAGAATCCTAAAAATAGCCTGACATCTTGGATGAGGGTATAAAAACAATGAAAAACCTAGTGAGTATTGAAAAAGTCAGAATTCTTATAAATTTTTTCCCCTTCACTTGGCTCTGGAGGTTCACAGTTTTCCAAATGAAAAGGCATTCAGACAGTTGATTTTGAATAGGTTATTTAACTTCTTTAAACATCAATTTGTATCTTTTTTTTTTTTTTTTTTTTTTTTTTAATTTGGCCGGGGCTGGGTTTGAACCCACCACCTCCGGCATATGGGACCGGCGCCCTACCCGCCGAGCCACAGGCGCCGCCCCATCAATTTGTATCTTAAAAAGAAATTGAGGATAACTTCTACATCAGTGGTTTATTACAAAGACACATGGTATAAAACTTACCTATACAATTTACTGAAGGTTTAGTGCATAATAGGCACTCAATATATGTCATTTCCTGTTAGGCCACTTTGATTAATTTTTAAGCAGTTTCCTTTCTCAAAGTTTCTCTATCTCCTTTTCTACAAATATAAGTTATTTTACTAGCTAGCTGGTTTGATTTTGTTTTTGCCATTTTCCTTTTTCATTTCCTCACTCTGGGAAGCTATAAACCATGCTGTGTCTATAAGTAAACTTAAAAAAAAGTCCTCAGCCCTCTCAACAAAGAATATTTTTTTGGCAAACACACTGCACTTAATGTGAAGTGTCATGATTTCAAAGCCTCTCCAAGGAGTCTGGCAAATGTTATCTAACGGAAGGTAATGGTGTGATTATGAGTCCCTTTCAAGGCAGCAAGACCATTATTCCAAAAGAAAGTCAGGCTGTGTAAAGAGTCACTTTCTTATAATACAAGACCTTTAAAGAAAAAGAAAAAAATGCTTTCAGACAAAATTTCAGGTATTGTTAGCTCAAAGATCGAGAGATTAACTTGAGAACTATGAATTATTTTTAAAACTTTACTATAGTAACTACATAAGAAAATCATAATCCTTCGGATTATGTTCAATTCATACGATAGTCAATCGTGTTAACAGGTATATATTGAGAAAATAAAGTCGTTTTCAAAATATTGTAATTTAATATTCTTAGACAAAGATACTTTAAAGTGTATGGGTAAGGACTTATTTGCATTAGCATCCTAACTGTTTAATTAATGGTTCTGAACTCAGTTTTCCCCTCTACCTGTGGATACTTCATAGAGATTTTCTGAGAGTCAAGTAAACCAACACAAAGGATCAACTTATGCTCCCTAACTTATAAAAGTTTCTCAATGACTGATTGTTCTGCTCTTGTTACCATTATCTAGTACACATTTATCACAGAATGTCCAAGCAATGAACATTTTTAGACTTTTCCAATGCTTGCCGAAAACAGACCTCCTAAAATCAAAATAAGAAAGTAGAAAGAAATGAAATATTATAGGCATGGTGATGGAAACTCAACAAGAAAATCTATCACATAGGAAAATATAGCATTTAAAGTATAAACAATTAGTGTTCATATAAAAGAGCAGGAAAATAAAATAAAATGTAATTCTACCATTTTCGCACTTTCCCCTTCATGTATCTCTGCATTCATTCATTCAATAAATACTCACTAAGCATAAATAACATTCTATTCATTATTCTAGGTACTAGGGATAAAGAAGTTAATAAAATTGGTACAAATTGCATAGAGGTTCAATTCTAGTAAGAGAAGTGGAATGTTAAATATCATATCCTTTTGTGTCCTACCCTATGTTACTCTGCCTTATGCAACAGAGAGTGATAAATATACTACGAAGAAAATTAAGACAGAGAAAAGGAAGAAATCTATGTGTGGGTACAAGGAATTACAATTTTAAATAAGGTTACAAGGGAAAAACTCAGTAATAAAGTGTGAACAAAGACTTGGAGAAGGTGTGATTTAGACCCTACTAGAAAACTGAAGATAGGGCATTAGAGGCAGAGGAAATAACCAAAACATCATCCCCAAGGAAGGAATGTACCTGGACTGCTGATGGAATACTGAGAAGGCCAGTGTGTTTGGAGGAGAGTAAGCAAGAGGTTGTTTCTATAATTTGAGGCCAGTTAATAAGAGGAGATGGTTAGAATGACAGAAGGCCATGTGGATTATTATAAGGGCTTTTTGCTTTTTTATTTCTTTTTCAAAGAGATGAGCGAATGACTCTGGCTTCTATGCTAATGCCAGATTAAAGAAAAGAGAGAAGTAGGCAGATAAATTAGGAAATGAGGAGTGCTTGGCTTCAAGATATGTTTTGATGGTAGCATTGACAAAATTTGTAAGTAATTGAATATTGAGTATAAGAGAAGTCAAAAAAGACTTAAAGGTTTTGGCCTGAACATTCAGTAGGCGAAAATTTCCAGGCAGAGTTATTAAAAAAAAAAATGCAGATGGAGGCGGGGATGAAGGTAAGATCAGGAGTTTGGTTTCAGGCACATTAATTTAGAGACGATTATTGGACAGCTAAGCCCAGGAGTTAGGAAAACTTTTGGATACAAGTCTAGAGTTTAGAGTGGTCATCCAGGCTGGAGATAGAATTCAAGGTAATCAGCATACAGAACATGTTTCTCATATCTTTTTACCCTTCGTCTATAGACTTGCAGTATTTATATGTCATTTTTTCAGCCTTAGACTAAAATGTTTTTAATATAGTCTCATACCTCTTATTTTAAGAGCAGTGGAAGGCATCTAGGTAGATATAGGTATAAATGGTTGATTTTACTAAGTATCATTTTGATATCTTTTAGTTTGAATGTAGTATTTTACCTTGAGCAACCTAGATTCCTGGTTGACAATAAGAGATAAAACCTACCTTGTAAGATTTTTGTGAGGTTCACATATTAAAACACTAGTGCTAATAATTTTAGTTTTTAATTTTTTAGGGGCAAGGTATGTGCAATGTATCAAGTGCTACATATCTATCATTTTATTTAATATTCTTGAGGTATGTGGAATTATCCCAATAAAAATATTGAGCAGTAGTAAAAAATGTGCTCACGTGATTATTGCTTTTGCTTTGCCTTTGCTTTCCTTCTTTTCTTTTCTTGTTTTGTTTCTAAGTGTACTCATGTTAATATGATTCTAAAGTGCCAGGAATAGAATAGGCACACAATAATTAATCGCTATATTCATTATTACATATGTGTGACCGTTGAACATCATCATTAAATCAACATCTAAATAATTTCAATGGAGATCAAACATAATTATCATTGGAATGAATAATATATGCATTTCTTGTAACAACGTACTAACAAATGCAATATTTTAGATAGGTTAAGCAACATTTACAAATTTACATTCAGACCAGGCTGGGTGGCTAGTACCTGCAATCACAGCATTTTGGGAGGCCAAGGTAGGAGGATCAGTTAAGCTCAGGAATTTGAGACCAACTTGGGCAACATAGGGAGGACCCATCTCTGTAAAAGAAATTGTAAAACCAGCTGTGGTAGCACATGCCTGCAATCCCAGCTATTTGGGAGACTGAGACCGGAGTAGGATCTTTTGAGCTCAGAAGTTGAAGGTTACTATGGGATAAATGTTACTCCATGCCTTAAACAAACAAAATATAACATCCATATGTGAATTTCAATTGGTCAATCTGTGGATGATACAGGAGGATACCCAACACATTACTCAGTGAATTGCTCTAAGATCAATGAAAATCGAATCCAGGGAGGATCGCTCATTCACCCAAGGTATGTCCTCCAGTGTTCTGCGAGAGACCCTCTGACAGCACTTTACTGTCTTTCCAGGGCCTGCCAATGAGGAGGATTTACCCCGGGCATATAAGTGTAACCTCAAGGTTCATGCACTGGGTGAAATGAGCTCTTTAACTGGCAAATAGAGTTGGAAAGATGTAAGATATGAATGTAAAGTACTTAACTCTCAGGGCGGCGCCTGTGGCTCAGTCGGTAAGGCGCCGGCCCCATATACCGAGGGTGGCGGGTTCAAGCCCAGCCCCGGCCAAACTGCAACCAAAAAATAGCCGGGCGTTGTGGCGGGCGCCTGTAGTCCCAGCTGCTCGGGAGGCTGAGGCAAGAGAATCGCTTAAGCCCAGGAGTTGGAGATTGCTGTGAGCTGTGTGAGGCCACGGCACTCTACCGAGGGCCATAAAGTGAGACTCTGTCTCTACAAAAAAAAAAAAAAGTACTTAACTCTCTCAAAGCTCACTGCTACACCCAAGCTAATTTGAAAGAACCCTCATGTCTACAAATTACTTGAACAGTATCTGTTTCTAGTTGTCTTTTTAAATCTTCTTATTATTTATCACATACATTTCATTTTATTTATATAGCAAAGAAATATGAGGACAAAAGATCTGTGCCCAGAGTGGTCATGCATATGGTAGGCACAAACGTGTTAGGCAAGAATTTGTGCTTTTACCGTTCCATTCATGTGAATCTGATTTATGTGGGTTATTTCTTAGAGAATTAAGCGTTCTCTCATAAAAATTAGAAAAGGGATGCTTGTCTTTCAGTATTTATGTCATAACCAAATCATGTATGTTGTAAGGCATAAAGCAGTTATCGTTAGTGATAACATCAGTGCCACTTAATATTTTTAAAATCTAATAATTGTTGAGTGCGTATAGATTAAACAAGCACTCCAGATATTACTGTGGGCTCGCTAAAATAATACTGGCAGTGGAGTATAATAATTATATTCATTTTCTTGATAAAGAGATCGAAACAGAGGAATAAATAGGTTAAGTATCCTGTTCAAAAAGGTGTGCCCAGGGTTTGAACTGTTGCCTCTTTGATTTAAGGGCTCTTGCTCTTAAATGTAGTTCATTAGAGCAACATTGCCCAATAGAATTTTTGGTATGAGAAAAACCAAATTCTTTATCTGAGCTCTTCAATAAAGTCACCACTAGCTACCTGTGACTATTAAGTACTTAAAATGTGCTGAGAGAGATAAAGGAACTCAATTTTTAATTTTATGTCATTTTAATTTTATTTACAATTTAAATTACTTAGTGTATCAGGCAGTGAAACTTCAAAATGAAGATCTGCTGAACTGGGAGCCCCTCCAGGGCTTTGGGTCAAGGGCTGGTGCAAACCCTGGCACCCAGATGCATAGCGAGTGTTCGCAGCTGCCAGTGAGAAAGAGGCGCGTGATGAACTGGACCGTGAACGTGCAGGTCTGGTTTCTGGGGTGCGTTTGTTCCCTCGCAGTTCTTTTTCACGTCTTCATTGCCTTTTACATTCTTATTTAGTAAAACCTGACCTGGCTTCGCTTCAAGCTCCTGTGCTTGTTTGGTTTAGATGCCGGAAAGGCCAGCAATTCCCAGAGAAGGAGCGTATGTGGTGTGGGCTTCTAAATACGACTGTTTTGTTTCACATCTTCTGAGCTGACTGGCCGTTCTCCAGCAAGTCATTGAACTACTTCGCATATCACTTTCCTGCCTCGAAGGTGTTTGTAATAAAAGTTCTCATCACGTGAGGTTGTTGGGAAGATAAATGGAGACAGATTTGAAAAGACAAGACTTTGCAGACTATCTGGCAGGTATATCAGGATCAACAAATATGAGGGTGGCCATAAAGTTCTAAATCTAATTTAGATTGCTCACCAACTTTATGGCCACTCTATTATTTTTCTTTCATTCTTCCTACTTCTGCTCTTCTTTTGAACCTCCATCACACCACACGTGTGAAATTTCAAGAGAATGTTTTACAGAAAACATTTTGAGATATTAGTTAAGACTGTGTCCACAGGATGCTGATTTCTCTCTTTCCTCAAAACAATCATTTTTTGAGCTGCCGTAACTTGCCAGACTCTTGAGCCGAAAACAAAGAATGTAAAGATAAATGAGACACATGGACTGCTTCTAAGTGTCTGACAGTCAGATGGAAAAGACGGCCGCCAAACATCACAGAACAGAGGAAATAAATATGAGATGACAATCACCATTGCTGGATGGGTAGGGACTTTTCAGGGGGTCTTCATGGAAGAGGTGACAGATATCTGACTGTAGGAGCACATCTGTGGATGTGCATGAAATGGAACCTTTGATCAGTGTATGCTTTACTCTAGGGAACTTGATAAATACATTGCAAAAGTAGTTCCTGTCTTCATCTGCCTCTCTCTCTGCAGATTGGGTGAAAAAAAAAAAAAGTCTGGAAAGTAAAAGTCAATTGTGCATCCGGATCTTACTTCCTCCACACAAAAATCTTTTCTCTTCCAAGTGTTCACATGGGAACTAGAAACAATAATTAGTCTATAATTATATTTGAGTTCTCAAATTAGAGCAGATGCCATATTAAAAAGACCCTTATTTAGCAAATCCAGATGACAGGAGTATCACAAAAAAATACAATTCTTTTGTGCATTAAAAAAAAAAAAGTATGTTAAATAATCACTACAGCTGGTAAACTGATTACCCGCCTATCTGGAGAAGGAAAGCCACAGACAGACTGAAGAGACATTTGAGCTTCCATCACTGGAATTATGTGTGAGTCCTGGAAAACCCACACAGCCTTGTCCTGCCAAGACCCCTCAGATCACTATGCACAACCCATGCTACCAACATGACACATTGAGCAAGAAATTATACATTTTAAATTAGATGCCTGAAAGAGACTCTCTAGTTGCAAAGTGGAGGCAGCTGCACTAAGACATTTGGCCATCTCTGTTTTCAGTGGTTCAGCTCAGTTTATTAAGAGGGAGCAGCATGTGTTAGAGCTCTGTCACAAAGGCACTAAGGCAGGGTGAGTGAGAGAGTGAGTTCTGGAGAGAGTTTTTATTCCAATCCCGTCTCTGACTTTCCCTACGTGTGTGACCATCAGTCAGCTATCTAACCTCTATGTGACTCAGCTTTCTCAGCTGTAAAATGGGGTGATAACAGTACCCACTTTAGAGCATTGTTGTGACCATTCAATAAGACAGCATATAAAGTATTTGGCTAGTGGCTGCCATAATGAGTAGCTCCTAATTAAATTAAAATGTAAATACCTCTTGTCCTATTATTCTGTCAATCTAGACTTTTCTTCCTGCACTATGTTCTGCTATAAACGATTTCTCAGTGAAAGGGTGAGTAAATAAGCACCTTATCTTTATATGGGTTTTGAAATCCATCAGATAATTCATTTTTTTCTCTCATTCTGATTCCAGCATTGAAATATTAATATATTTTATTTCATAATTTGAACAAGTGATGCCATTAGTAGAAAAATCATAGTATCAAACATGTATAGTGCTCCATGTTGGGGACAAAGTGGGGCATGCAGATTAAATTTAAGATATTTTTTAAGTTTTCCTATTATATTTGTCCATTGCTTATATATTCATTTTGTCATTGGTTAGTATTCATTTGCAGACAAATGTTTACCTATTTCAGCATAAATGTGAAATCGGTGAAATGTCTTTTATCATTAAAAGATGGAAGACAAGTAAATCATAAAAAAATCACTTTTGCACAGGAATATTTATTGAGAATCACCCTTCATTTGTTCTGTTGTTCTGACATCAAAGAATTTTTCTCCTTTATCAAAAGGGACACTATTTTTTTTCAGTGTGGATTTAGGAAACAGAAATTGCTAGAATCTGGCATTTAAGATGGAGTAAAACATGGTTTTCTTATTAAGTATAACTAAGCACATACTGTGAAGAGCTGAGCTTCAGAGAAATCTTATAAAATGTAAATGAATATCCAGTGTATTCAGTACTATTATGAAACCAATTTACAATCACTCACACTTTCATATGAAGGCTAGATCACAACTATGGCCCAAGATGAAGGAGGGAGAACGGGAGGATGTGAAGGATGAGGGGAGGTCAGATCGAGGGAGGGTGAATGGTGGGATCACACCAATGGTGCCTAATGCAAAGGTACATGTCAGATCTATTAGTATAGAGTATAAATGTCTTAACACAATAATTAAGTAAACGAGATGAGGTATATATTAACCAGTGTGATGTAAGCGTTCCTAATTCTATATGAAATCAGCACACTGTACCCCATAAATGCATTAATGTATACATGATCTATATGTTTATGATTTAATAAAAAATACATCTAACATTTCCTTGAATGGATATAATGGGCCTTGTGAGAAAGAAGATGTATCATTTTCAGATATCTTACGTGTTAAGTCCATTGCTGCCTTGAAATTGGTCCAAGCTGTTCCTTACCACTTGAGTTCTTCTTCTGTTATAACCCAGCGTACATTCTCAGCGAATGTGTGATGAGGATTGGTGAGTTTCACTGACACGCATGGGAGTAGTGCGTCTGCCCTTCTCTGCCCTGGAGCTCCATGCTTATCCCTCATCCCTCACTGCAGTAGAGGACTTTTCCTTGTTAGGTTTATCATTGGAAGGGGGCTAGTCTCCTAAGCATTTTTTTTTTTTCTGATTATGTCCACTATAGTTAAGTAGGAAGCTGTGAATTTGAAGATTTTTATCTTCTTTAAAGATTTACCTCAGATACAACAGGGGGTGAGCAAGCAAACCTGTTCGTATCTTCTACTGAAACACATTGGGTTTCAGCTTCATTTTAACAAAATACATCTTTATGTTCTGGGCAATCATGCTTTTTTCTTAATTTGGGAGTGTTTGGCTCACCCCGTTCCGTCCCTACACAGCTGGCTCTCAGTGTTCAGAGATCAGGTGTCTGTGAGGCTTCTTCTCCCACTTGGATGAGAGGGGGTAATAGAAGGATGTCTACCTTCTGAGGCTGTGAAAGTCATATTAGAATGTAAGATGTAGTGGAGAAAAAAAGAGAGAGAGAGAGTTGTCAGTAATAAGGTTTTATCTTAATGTTGTCAAGTGACTTCTGGAGTTATCTCTGGCACATTTGTGAGTATTTGCCTCAACTGTGGAGTTTGCTTTACAAAATCATTTTTTGCCAGAAGAGACTATTAAAAATTGCACTCCCGGTGCTGTCTCCAGGCGGGAATCTGTTATTAGCAGCGGTGATAAGGAAGGCTGTAGACATGTCATGACATTGGTTACCCTGAGGATAAGAGTAGATCAAGGCTTTCAGGAGAAAGGGCAGAAAGGGAGAATTACTCCTCATCATTGCTACATTTTGTGGCTACCAGCAAAGGATCATTTTAAGTTGCTTCCAACTCAGGAAATTGGGAAAACTGTGGCTCCTCCATTGATGATTGCTCCCCTTAGCTTGCCCTCTTCAGGGCTGTGGGGACTACACTGAGGCTCAAGTTATGGCAGTTTCCCCTGCAAATAATTAAAGAATGATTTCACCTGTGTGTACAGGGGCCTCGGGGTCAGAAGTAGTGAGCTAAAGTCTTAGTGACACTTTGTTTTTGTATACCTTTACACATCCACACCCCAAAGCATGCAGGTTATTTTGACAATATTACTATGAGGTGAGTGTTCAAATAACTATTTTTGTATTAGGGGAGGTATTTTTCATGAATCAGAAAAGTTTCTTAAAAACCCAATAAAATAGAATTGACTTAAAATGAAGAAAAACATTTCTAAGTCACAGATTTGAAACAAATATTTATCGATTTCTCTCACCTCCAAAGTAAAGCATATGAGTGTCTGAGAAATTTTGTGTGACACTGATATAATTATACCATTCACTAATATTCTGGGCTATTCTTAAAACAGAACAAACAATAATGAAAGAATTAGGAAAGACCTATATGAAGTCTAAGAATATGCTTATTTCAGACTGCAGACTAAGTATTATTGGATATGAAACATGCAAATCTTTATTTCTATTCCCTTTTTATTCAAAGATCAAAATGTTCTTTATATACTGAAGAAGAAAATGCTGGGTACATTTTGAATTCAGTAGATATCACCAACTCTTTTTTAAAGTGTTCTGACTTTAGCAGGAGCCAAGAAGCAGTTTGCAAAGCACTTTTCCTTAATATTTAAATTCCCTTTGAGGTTTAAGAGAAATTTAATCCACATGTTTCTAATTCATTTGCACTCAACTCAGAAAAAAAGTTCTTCAATTTGATCTCATTGTGGTCCAGGGCATTAAAAAGCTTTCAAATGAGCCTTCCTTCTTGAATTGAAATCCAGATGTTGTGTTTTGTCAGCTCTAAGCAAATTTGAAACTCAAAAAAAGTCTTGGTCATAAATGAGAAGGCACAGATGGTTTTGGAACTAAGGGAGGAAGAAATCCGCAGATAATGGAAACTCTCTTAAAACATAAGGAACTATATTTTTAAGGATTTCATTCAACTGGCGAGGAACATTCTGCTCATTTAAAGATGGCAGACTCCACAACTAAGGGAAATTGAATGATCTGGGGCCAAACTGTGAGTGAGAATACAGCTAGGAATAGACTCTCAGAGCCCTTCTTTATACTAATCACAAGTAGTGATTAAAATAAATAGATTGTAGGAGGGTGAAAAGGAAAGAACCAAATGCAAAAGCCATATGGTGACACCATCAGGGAAAGGGAAAAAAAAGGTTATTTTTCACATGTCAAATATTCCCTCATATTAGCCACCAAGATGGGGAGAGGAGGTTGAATACTTTGCAATACAAGACACCAACAGTTGCATTTTAAATAATTATATTTCTGGCATTTCCCAAGAAGTTTAGCTTTTCAACATTCCAGCCGCTCAATTTATGACATTTTGAGGCAAACTATGATTCTATTCCTTTTAAATATGAAGTCTGTTTAAAAACTACTTAACTTTTTCTACATTTTAAAGCCAATGTGGATTTCCACAAACATAAACATATCACTAAATGCCAATGATTGATCTTCCTCACCTTAGAATATAGATTGTTAACTTTTCTGCCTTAGCTATAAATATCTTCCCAAGCAGGACGAATTTATCAAAATGTTCTGCATTTCAGTCTAGTGATGACTCCCACCTGACAATATTCTTACAGATTTGAAAATACAATAAAGGTGCTTTAATACAAATTCCTCAGCTCAAAATGATTTCTTTACTTAGTTTAAAATGAGCATAGGTGTTAGATGTTAGTTTTTCTCTTAATCACTTTAGAATTAACCCACCTCAGCTTCAAATTCTAGGTCTCTAGTTACTATCTAGGTAACTTGGGAGACCATACTTTTTCCCCTGGTCTTCAGTTTTCTCACCTCTGAAATGATGATTACAAAAGTCTATCTGGAAAGACTGTTGTGAGAACTGAAAGAGAAAAAGGCTCAATACCCATTTGTTTCTTTTCCACTCAGAATTCCCTTCCTCTCTGATATCACGAGTTACATGTAGGTATAGCTCAGTCACTGATAACCCCATGAAAACAAATAGTACCTTCAAGACATTTTTATTTAACTCTTTAAGCCATCTTCACTCTCATTTTTGCTCTGTACTTTATCAGATAGGCTATGGCATTCCTTGTGCGTGTAGGTGTTGCAAAATCTCGATTTCTGGTCTGGATTTAGCATCCCTCTGTTCTGATTTCCGAATTTCTCTTTTTCTATTTCTTTCCAATAAAAAGCATCCGAGGTATCTGTATCTAACAGAAATCATTCACACAACTCTTAAAACAGCATCCAGGTTTTCATATTGAACCCCTTCCTCTTTATTCCAGAGCCAAATAGGGTTGATGCTGGCCCAGCCCTAGCAAGGTAATGATTGGTTTTAATATCAAGTAGGAAAGTGACTTAAGGAAGGGCCATAAAAGCTACTGAAACTCAATTGCTGCACTTAAAATGAAAAGAATTGGGGAGAGACACTCTGTTTGAGGCTCAGGAAAAAGAAAAGTTTGATATCTACAGCATCTTGTAGCTTTGGCTGGTATGAGGGGAAAGTCTGTCTAAGGACAGAGCCTGTATGGAAGAGAAGAGAGGGTATGCATAGAATCTTGAGTTGTGACTCAAGGGCCTATAATCAGTAACACCTGAAACCTTTTCAATTACTTGAGAAAACACATTCTCCTTTTAGCCCAAGGCACTAGGAATGTCATCCTTTTAAACTAGAGTGTTTTCTCTAATACTAATACATAAAGAAGGCATGGATAAATGCGTTTTATTGACGCACAGTAAGGTGTTTTTTCATAAAGAAAAATGACTAATGGCAATTATTTTTCTTATTGTTGTTATTATTCCTGTGATGATTTCTTGTGGCTGAAAATAACAGTAAAAGATCACTTGATTTTCCCAGCTTGAGCCGGTCTTAAGGGTTGTTTTGATTTTCAGTCCCAGCTCCCAGACCCTGCAGCACTCATAGGCATACACAACTACTTTGTTGAAGGAAAAAAAACTAAAAACAAAAACCCAGTCCTCTCCTTAGATGTGCCCAGCAGGTCTATTTAACTACTGTGATTTCTCAGACATTCACAGTTACCGCATGTTGTTAACAACTGTGTTTCAACAAATCCTTCACACTTTTCTTTCTTTTTTTATTCCCACTCTGAGAACTTGCTCACTACTCAGTACCTGCTTGGGTAGCCTAGTACCACTGATTCCAGCCAAGTTCCACTGCTTCTCCTTGTTGAACATCTGAATTTTCTTTTGAGAACAGTTCCTAATTTATATCAGTCATGTTGATTAAGGTACCAGAGGAAAAGTTCTAAGAATATTAATTTTGTTACAAAATAGTAAAAATAAGGAAATGGCAATTACAAAAAAAGTAGCAAGTGGATGATGGGAATAAATCTGAAGGAAGCACCTTTTTCTTTTTCATTTTTTATTAAATCATAACTGTATACATTGATATGATCATGGGGCATCATACACTTGCTTCATAGACCATTTGACACATTTTCATCACAATGGTTAATATAGCCTTCCTGGCATTATCTCAGTTACTGTGCCAAAACATTTACATGCTACATTTACCAAGTTTCGCAAATACCTCTGTAAGATGCACCACAGGTATGATCCCTCTCCCTCTACCCACCTCCCTCCTCCCTCCCCTCCCTTTCCCACTTCCCCCTATTGTTAGGTTGTAACTGGGTTATAGCTTTCATGTGAAAACCCTAAATTAGTCTCATAGTAGGGCTGAGTACATTGGGTACTTTTTCTTCCATTCTTGAGATACTTTACTAAGAAGTATATGTTCCAGCTCCATCCATGTAAACATGAAAGAGGTAAAGTCTCCATCTTTCTTTAAGGCTGCATAATATTCCGTGTGTACATATATCACAATTTATTAATCCATTCGTGGATCGATGGGCACTTGGGCTTTTTCCATGACTTAGCAATTATGAATTGGGCTGCAATAAACATTCTGGTACAACAATGGTGGTTGAAGGACACAGACCATCCGCCCTGGGAGAAGAAACCACATTTGAATTAAGTGAAAGTAAGAAGCATTGTTGTAAATTCTCAGCTTTACTTGTTTAAGGGATGAGCTACTGCTAATGGCCAGGACCTCAGCAAAAGAAAGAATAGAGAATGATTTTAATGTTTATTCTGGTTCTTAACAGTATCACATGCAATTATTTGGGATTAAAAAAAAAAAAGACTAATTCTAGCTGGGCACAGTGGCTCACTCCTGCAATCCTAGCACTTTGAGAGTCTGAGGCCAGTGGATTGCTTGAGCTCAGGAGTTCAAGAGTAGTCTGAGGAACAGTGATACCCCCATCACTACTAAAAATAGAAAAACTAGCTGGGCATTGTGGTGAGTGCCCGTAGTCCCAGCTACTTGAAGGCTGAGGCACAGCTTTCTACTCAGGGAGACAGAATGAGATTCTGTCTCCAAAATAAATAAATAAAATAAAATGAAAAAGAAAAGTCTAATTCTATTTCAGGGAAAATTTTGGAGAAGTTTATTTGGGCAAGGACAGATTTTCCCTTCAGCTATGTTGTCTTAAGTAGATAAATACGGTTTCCTAAGTTCTTTCTTATCACAAAAATCTAAACATCTTTTCTTAGAAACTAAGAGATCAGGAGGGAGAGAAAAGCCAATTAAGTTATTTTAGTAGCTTGGTTCAGTGGCTGGGAGAAAGTGAGACAGCAGCTCTGTGGATTGGTGGCTCAGTGCCAAGGCCAGTACGGAATAAACACAATCTGGCTTGAGTCAAAAGCCCTTTGGTGATGGCCAGTCTATCCCTGAAACATTTTATTGAAGCATGGCATTCATATTTATTATTGAATAAATATGAATTATCTATTCATATTTATATAAATTTATTATTAAAAGAAATAACTTGTAGGTCTATAGTTTTGATGTGTTCCATCCTCACCCCCAGTAATGCTCCAGTCCAAGTTTTATTTCTACACATTGTCATACAACGCTTGTATTCCTCCAGAAGATCATTAGTTCTGACCACAACATAACGTTTACCTGATGTTCTTCAGAAATGCTGATACATGACATCCAGTGGACCTTGCCTGCCTAGTCTGTTTCTTTTCAAGGGTAGAGATATCCACTGCATGGTGTTCTAGAGAGGGGGTCTATCTTGGAGTAAATACATATATATATTTTTTCTTTTGTTGCAGATATGTTTTAAATTTCAGCTTATTCGTGTTACTAAGTCAAATAATTTACTTTCCCAAAGCTCTCAAGCCACTAGTGCCATTTGTTAAGCCAGAGGGTTTAACTGGATAAGCAATGGTGCTCTAAAGAGATGACACTTAGTGGCTCAAGCAGAAAACATAGGGATACTTCCAACATTTGTGCTAAGCCCCTGCAAAACTTAAACATTCTCAACGTGCAATTAAATTGTCATTTCAAACTGCTTTCTCTTTTCCATTGACAACACCAAACAACGTTCCTAAGGGAACGATAGATATTTGCATGTCGGCTGATTCAGCTTAAATTCACCCATGTTTCCATTTTTGTCTGAAAATAACTGGTTGTAAAATTACCTAAAAATCTACAGCATTTTTTTAACTTAATAATACAAATGAAAAAGGTTAAATTTTAAAATGCTTGTAACAGAAAACTATTTTGTACTAAAAAGAGAGGTCTCTTCCAACTACACCATTCAATTTTGTGTTTATTCTATAAAGCCAAATGAACACAATTAAAGAACAAGTCCAATATGCCTCAAATAACATTTTTAGAAATGATAGTTAAGACGCAAGCTATAATTAGTGAATTTAAAATCACATTGTAGCTCCATGGGAATGGCAGTCCTCTTAAAATATGTCACTTTTACCATGGATCTAGAATAACATGGTGTTATGAAATAAGAGATTGTATAGATTGCTTTCTTAGAAACAAGTTTCAGTGACAGTTTCATCTGAAGTTCACTCCTATGATCTCTTTATAACTTGAATATTTTCTGACTCTTAATCATCTTTATAAATTAGGGGAGTTGATAGCAATCCCAAACAAATGACAAAGAATATTTTACCAAATTGTTAAGAATTAAAATATTGTATTTCTATAGAATATCACATTTAACTGTAGAACTTTCAACTTTTCCATCATCTTTTTGTGTTTTACCCTCAAAAATATAAACAGCACTTTGCTGGGGGTTTTGTTGTTGTTGTTTTTAACCCCAAGATGCTCCATTTTGAACATTACCAACATCTCAGAGTCATTTTCACTCAGGTTTGCACGTAGTCACCACCCCAGCCACATCTATTTTGTCGTTGTGCTTGGGATTCTTCTGTGGAATGACATTTATTTATCCTAATTTAAGTTGATTGCAGAGATAAGTAAATTCTTATTCCATATGACTTAGTGGAACTGTTTGGTAACAACTATGTTAAATCACATTCATTCCAGTTATTTGACATAGAAGCTGTCATTCATTTATTCCACCTGTTCACACACATGTTGAACATCTGCTGTATGAAAAATACTACATAAGGGAGCTTAGTAGAAAGGCAGGAGAAGGGCAAGCATGAATGAGGGGCCCTTGCAAGGGGGACAAACAAGAAAGCACATAATTTCTCTATGCTGTGGTTACAGTTAGCCTCAGAAGTTATGTGCTGAGACGAAAGGAGAGCTCACTCTGCCTGTAGGGGATGAGGCCTTTGCAGAGGATGTAACATTAATTTTCATCTCTGACTTGTCATCATTCATTTCAGAGAGGTTCTTTAATATTTTGGTTGTCAGGCTTCCCTGGGGTTATTCCGAGGATATTACTGCAAGTAAGATGATTCCAATATGCAGTATATTTTCCTATTAATTTTATGCCTAAGATCTTTGTTTCATTTTGTTTTCATTTATCCATTAAGCATAATGACCACAAACAATTCAATTGTCCCTACCTCCCATTACACCAGACAGTTCCTATGAGCTTCTATATTGGTTCTTTTGCTTCTTTCTTTGCCAGTTTCAGTGTGTTCTCCAGCAGAAAGAGAACATGTGAACCAGTGTGTCATTTCCATACTATTGCCTCTCCAAACATTTGGCGAGATCTCACTTCATTGTTGATCAGTATCATACCCCTTTGCGAAATAGCTTCTTCCTTTTACTTTCTGTTTGGTTAACTCTCCATTGTTTAGAGTCTCAGCTTAAGTATCTCTTCCTCAGAGGAGTCTTTGCTAACATCCTGTTATTTCATAGCATCCTGTGCCTTCCCACTGTAACATGCTTCATTATTTGTAATTTGCGTGTTTATTTAATTTCCATAATGGTATAAAACTGGTGATAAGGGTTGAGGCAGTGTAGCCTTCATCCCTACCATGTGTCTGCCATCTATAAAGCTTTTGAGAAAATTGTTTTCTGAATGAATTAATGTCATAACATTTATATTTAGGCTAAATAGTCCATCAGTATGTTTATAGTATATATTGACCATGTGTATTGTGAATTAAACTTTTTAGGGATTGAGACCAGGAAACCCAAACAAAACAAAGATCATGTACATAAAATTAACTGGAAAACATATTGCATATTGGAATATTCTTACTTTCCTGTGCAATTGAACTTAAATTCAATATGTTCCCACTGTAGGCTGTGTTTACTAAAACCAAACTACATCCAGCTATGGATAACCTGCCTTTGAACATATGCTGTAGGCTGCATTCTAGCAGAGGAGTGAGCAACAAGCTGTGAGACTAAACTTTTATCATCATCTCTATAAATCAAGATGAAAGCTATAGACATCCTCCTGTGGACCTCACACTGCCTTTAGAAAAACAAAAAGGTGAAATACTTTAGAATTTTTAAAAAAGTAATTCTGAACATAATTATTTGGCATTAATAGAATACTGCTGATTATCCCATTTCCTTAAAAAAAAAAAAAATCTGGATGACAGAATTCCAAAAATGCCAAGAAGAATAATTGGAGATATCTGGCCCAAGAGCATGGCCAAAATTTTGGTAGCTCAGTTAATGATGCCAGTTTCAATTTAAAATAAATTTTACTAAAATATGTTTATGTTTAGTTATATTAACTTGAACATAACTAGAGACTAATTCTAAGCAAATTAAGAGGTAATATTTTTCATGTGGCTCATCTTATTCATTCATTCGTTGCAAGTGTAGTTCCTGAAAGAATAAAAGGGTCTTTATTTTAGACTTGGAAAATGGAAAGACATGATATGAAATATAAACTGGGACAAGTACCAACCTGCATATCATGCATAAATCACCAGTATCCTGATGTCAAAAGGCCACCAAGAATTTGAAATATTATTTTCTACAACATAAGTCCATTAAAAAAGAAAAAACAGTGGATATTCATTTGTCAGTGGGTAATAGATAAATCAAATGCATACACGTTGCAGTGTTTATGACATTTAATAGGTAAACATTAAAAATAAATGTACTTTTCTAATAATTATGCTTTTCAAAATGGTTATTTTTAGCAACAGCAGCAGCAGAAAGGGAATGCTTTTAAATTGAATTTAATAACACATTGATAGAAGGCTGGACTTAATCCAACTGTAAAATGAAATTAGAGTTACATTTCATACTACCAACCTTTGTGCACCTTAATCTAATTTAAATGCTGTTTAAGTATAGCTCACTTGCTCTTCATTTAATATTGGAATGAGAGAAAATAGAGTTAATTGTGACAAATACATTTAGCTTCTACAAAATAACAATGTTTTGTTGTAATACCAATTTTTATGAAGGTTTCCAAATCCTTCCACATATTCTGCCTTATTTCTTTCTCTCTTCATCCTATGAAGTATACTAGAAAAATAAAATTTGCTGAGAAATCAGGGAATTGACCTTTAGTTTTATTATTTTTTTCCTGTCTTCTGATTGCCTGAGTGTGAGTAAATCATTTATTAAATCAATCAGTGCAACAGTCCTTCCAACTATAGAAGGGGGTCTTATCTTTTGCCACTTTTTTCCTTGTTGTGTAGTCAAATAAAATATCACGAAATTAAATATCTGTGTTTAAACTGAAAATGGTGCCACATACACTCAAGTGTTACTTATTTGCATTTTATAATTGATGACCTAATCTACTTCCTAAGTTATTTAAAGAGATTCAGCCTTGATACTCTGAGCTTTCCTGGAAACTATGATGGCAGAAAGAGAAATTCCTTAGCTAGTCATCAAAAAAGTAAACATTTGATATTTTACTAATATGTGGCTTCAGAGAAACAATATTAAATTTTGACTCATTTTGACGTTGAGTCTGTTTGGGGGAGAATGGAAGTAAAATGTAGGAGATAGGGAAATTCTGCTGCGTAAAAACATCTGTGTCAAGCATTGTGCTGGTAGAGACTTTACTGATCTAGTAAGGCTGCCGGATAAAAGGCAAGAACTCAAGTGCAATTTGAATTTCAGATAAATAAGAAATAATAATTTTATTTAATATAAGTATGTCTCATGCAATATTTGAGACATATTTATATTATTAGTATTATTATTATTTTGAGACAGAGTCTCACTCTGATGCCCTGGGATTGAGTGCCGTGGCATCATCAACCTCAAACTCTTGATCTCCGGCAATCCTCTTGTCTCAGCCACTTGAGTAGCTAGGACTATAGGTGCCCAGCAATTTTTTCACTTTTTAGTAGAGACAGGGTCTTGCTTTGCCCAGGCTGTTCTTGAACTCCTGAGCTCAGGTGGTTCACTTGCCTTGGCCTTCCAGAGTGCTGGGATTAAAGGCGTGAGCCACTGTTCCCAGCCTAAACTTTTTATTCTTGTTGAAATTCATCTGAAATTCTTAATCAACTAAGTGTCTTCCATTTTTATTTGCCAAATCTGACACTCTATTCTCGTGTCAACTCTGCAAGGTAGACAAATGTCACATGATATGACAACCGGGAACTTACAGAGAACTTACATTACATGTCTTAATACAAGTCTCTAGCACAGTGATTTTTGATAGGGTTGCACACTGGTGTGCCAGGAGAGGAGCTTAGGTGTGCTGCGAACATTTTTAAAGATCATTAAGTAAATTATTTTTGAAAGAAGTTCAAAGCACAGTAAGTATATACTTTTTTTATTATTTTTTGAGCAACATAATTTAAGTGTGCCACAGAAGTTTAACTCTAGGTTCAAGGGTGCTGTAAAATAAAAGTTGAAAAAACACTACTTTAGCAAGTGGCAGAGGTGGAAATGAAACCCAGGCCTGTCTTCCCACAATCCCATGGTTTCGTTGCAATACGTCCTACTCGCATGCCAATACATTTGGCTGGAGAATGGACTACGATGCCTTCTCCCAATACACACATTTCTACTCAGCTAAACAGATCCAGAGAAAAGGAAATATTTCATTTCATTCCACCTCGTCCCCAGGCAAAATCCCTTTGCTCTACAAACTCTTTCAGAGAAGAAAAGAACACTCCCATTTACTCTTACCACATAATATATTAATAACTGCAACCACATTCCCTCAGGGTGAGGAACTCAAAGTACATGTGGAGAACTGAGGGACATATTTACAGTCTCCTAAGATCCTGTCTATGCTTCTTACTGCCATTTATCATTTTTGTGGAGAGACATATTTGGGAAGCATGGTGGTAATTCCCTCAAAGCAACAGTTCTAGGACTCCACAGAGCCGTAGGTGGCCATCTGTGGTCTGTAGGTTCTGAAAGGTGAAAGAAAAACTGAGTTTACTTGCAGTTAAGGTGATGAAAGTGGCAGCTATTAAAGCTATTAGTTACTACTTTCTGTTCTTAAAGAAAAGGAGAGAGGATATTAGCACTAGGGGCAAAGGAAGATGTATTACCAAGCTTCCGAAACCTCACCCTGCAATCTGTGTTGCTGCTCCCACACAGTTTGGCAGGGCACAAACAGTGAATAGTGCTCTATTTTTAATTTTAAACTTTTAAACAGAAGGCCATCAAGAATAATCTGCTCAGTAAACATTTGGTCTTGAGTCTCAGCATTTCTCTTCTTTTGGCAAACAGTTTCACAAATATTAAATGTTAGGGAAGAACCAATGGTGTGTGTGTTTTATCAAGCAAATCCTTTGCCAAGAATATCTCTGGTTTTTTTTTTTTTTTTTTTTCTGCACACTTTAGGAAAGAAGTGATAAACATAGCTGGACAGTGGTGAATGCAGAAATAAGCATGGACTTTCTAGCCAGATAGACACAGGTTCAAGTGTCAGCTCTGCAACTTACTTGCTGTGTGATCCTGGGCATGTTTTTTAAATTTCCTACACCTGTTTCCTATGAGAGTGGAATTAACAGCAATAACTACTTTGTTGCAAAGATAAAAAGAAATTTTGTACGTAGAATGCAAAACAGTTCTATGGACATATTAGACATCCAAAATGCTTATCAATTCCCTTTACTTTCATCTGTTTTTTTCAATTATGAAAATGAAATTTATTGAGACAGAAGAGAATGGCATTATGCAAAATAAATTATAGATTTAAAGGCATCATATTCTGCTATTTCAAATTATATCATATGTTATTAATCCTTTGGACATGTAGGCATGGCATAGATCTAAAGGCAAAAGTTTAAAAAAATTCTTTATTAAATAATAACTGTGTACATTAATGCATTTATGGGGTACAATGTGGTGATGTGATATAGAATGTGGAATGCTTACATCTAACTGATTAATCATAACCGTCTCCTTGCTGACTCATTTGTTGTGGCAAAAACATTCATACTCTATTCTTAATAGTGTAGAAATGTATCATTGCACTATGCACATTAGGTTGAATTCCCCAAAACCCCTCCCTCTTCCCAGTCTCTTCCCTCCCCTCCCCTCGCTTTCCTCTTCCCTCCTTCTTTTGGGACTATAATTATGTTTTACCATTCCTATGAATGTGTAGGCAATTATATACTGATTCCATAGTTCCTACAGCTCATCTTGTTTGGGTTCAGGGGTTACAGGCCACAAAAACCATTGTTATTCTTTAATATAAGAAACTTGTACATTTAGCACTGTCTATCATTAGAGTTAAGTGATATGTGTGGTGAAAGATTTTCTGTTCAATTAGTATCAAAATAACTACACATGAGGAATCTAGCAGAAAAAAAAAATGTATCTCCTGGGAAAATAGTGTATCACACGGCTTTTTAAGCCAAGATTCCTTTTCCAACTTTGAGATTCTACATTTCTAAGTAAAAATTCTACGACCAATTCTCATTGAATCTGATTTAATTCTATTCATTTATTACTCAATTAAAGGTACATTTATTGTGCTTTCATTATATGTCTGACTCTGATACAGGCACTTAACTAAAACTAGGTAGGAATCATGAAGATACTATATGGAAATGTAGTGAGGAGAAGAAAAAAATTGTCAACCAAGAGTTCCTTGTTACTGTACGTTGAGCAATGTATTTTATCCCATTACATTTTATTTGTGTCACTTCCATTCTGCTCTCAGTATGAGCAGACAAGGCTAATATTGTTTCCGGTGAAGGCCTGACAGCTATTCTGTTGATTTGTTTGGCATTACATTTGAGCTGCACTCATGCGGCCCTGAATGCTGAAGGACCGCTTGGCTGAAAAGAATGGGCAATATGCCCTAGGGAAAAGGGACAGGGATTTGGAAGACTAGAGGAATTTGGAATCAGTACTTGGACTGCTAAAGGCTCTGAAAAATCCCACGTTGTAGTTTAGATAGCTTAAAGGAAAATGACCTTACCCCTTCTTATTACCGCCTGGAGTAGCATAGGGTAGGCTAATTTTAAAGGCTATGAGCCCTGTTATTACATGGTCCAATCTTTGCTTCTTCATTCTAATTAGCTCTGTATGTTGCTTTTCACACCATACTTTTTAAGTTTTTGGCTAGGGCTGGGTTTGAACCTGCCGCCTCCGGCATAGGGGGCCAGCGCCCTACCTCTTTGTGTATGTTGCTTTTTTTACACAAACTTTTCCACAAAATTTACCCTGCCCTCATGAGCTGATATTGATCAAAATTCCCCTGAATTTTACCAGACTTCAATATACTCCAGAGTTTCAAAATACTTACATTAGACAGATTCTGCAGGTTCAGTTGTGCCTAGGTGGGGTGACAGATTCCTGGGGCTTTCTACCTCACCATCTTCCCAGAATCCTCTACTACCAGCCCATTTTTAAATATATGTTTTAAGAACATATAGGCTCATAAATAGACAAAATATGTTCATTCTTAGTTTTATAAAAATTCTACCTTTTTGTCTATATCATTCTATAATTTGCCTAACATTGTTTTTGAGACCTATTTGTGTTGACTAAGTTAGCCTCTATTTATGTTATCTGATGTATAGCATTATATCTTATGACTATATTGATGGTCATTTAGGTTATTTTCTGTGTTTTACAATTAAAAATGATAACATATACATGGTTGCTTGTGGGCATGTGTAAGAGATTTACAATTGTGAATACCTAGAAGTGAATTCTGGGTCAGATAAAAGCATATATACTCTCAGCATATTGCAAAAGTCATCTTCCTCTTTCCATTCCCCCAAATATACATATAAATCAAACTAACGATGTCAATTTTTTCTTTAAGATGTTCAATGAATTGGGTCTGTTTAGGAAGTCAAAAAGATCCTACCTCTGTCTTTCTGTCTCCCCATTAGAATTGCTGACTGGCTGGAACTGATCAATAAGAGCTTAAACCTTCCTGTATTGTGATCCTTGGTAAAGAGTCAGGTTAAACAGAATGGATTTTTGTTTTTGTTTTTGTTTTTGTTTTGTGAATGATATAGCTAGTTAACTCCCAGGCAGTTAGACTACTGAGAAACAAGGGGAAGCAGTAGGAATAAAGAATCAAAAATCTTTTAAAATGTTTGATAGTTGGGTCAACTCCTTCAAATATTTTCTTCTTTCTGAAAGATCTTCAATTGTAATTGTTATGGTTTTGAAACAGGAATTTTACCATGTGTTTGAGACAATGTCTTAGAAAACTAACTATGGAGGCTATGTTAGCTGAACTGAGTCCGGATATTCATTCAAAATCATTTATTGAATGCTTCTTCTGTGTCTGGAAACACACATGGCTGGGGACAGAGATATGCTTCTGTTTTGGAAGACTTTGCAATCATCTACAAGGGAAGTAAATGCATGAGCAAATTATTTCATTCAATGTTTACAGGTGTTTTTATAGATTTATGTATATAAATGAAAGCACATTCCAAGGAAGGACCAACCTTTATGAATGATGAAAATGAGGGAAGTTTTAAAAGGATTTTGCCTTAATTTTTTTTTCTTAAAAATAATTTTTGTAACTCAACAATAAGAAAAAAAATAAAAGGGTCCAACCTTCTGAACAGACATTTCACCAAAGATGATATGCTTATAGCAATTAAGCATATGAAAGGACGCTTAATATGGGGTGTCATTAGGAAACTGCAAATTGAACCAACAGTAAGCTACCACTACATACATATAATAATGGCAAAAATCTACATCACTGACAATACAAATACTGGTGAGGATGTGGAAAACCCAGTTTTCCTTTCATTGAGATTGAGAATAAAAAATAGTAAGCCATTTTATAAGGAATGATGGCATGTTTTACACAGCTAACCATAAATTTACCATACGATCTAGCTACTGGTCTTCTACATAGTTGCACCAAATGAGTTGAAATTTATGTCCACACAATGCTTACATGAATGCTCACAGCAGTAGCCTAATTGCCACAACTTTGAAGGATCCTTCCGTAGGTGAGGGGATAAACTGTGGTATATTCAGACACGGAAATGTTATTTAACACTAAAGAGAAATGAACTTTAAAACCATGAAAAAACACAAAGGAAAACTACATGCAGATTGCTGAGAGAAAAAAGCCCATCCTAAAAGGCTATCTTACTGTATGATTCCAACCATATGACACTCTGGAAAATATTCAACGATAGTAACAGTAAAAAGATCAGTACTTGCCAGGGTTTTGATGAACAGGTAGACAACCAGGTATTTTTAGAGCACTGAAACGTTTCTGTCTTATAATGTAATGGTAGACGCATGACATTATCCATTGGTCAAAACCCATATAGCTGCCCAAACAGAGAGAGTGAACCCTCATATATACATATGATGACAGCTATGAGGAACATTCCAGAAAACGATTTCCAAAATTGCGTTGAGGGGTGTAATAAGCACTGGCATCAGTGCATAGCTTTCCAGGGGAAATGCCTTAAAGGTCATTATAGGGATATTCAGCAATGAGGTATGTAGCACTTTTCTAGGATGAGTTCATGGACTTAATTGTCTGACCTCATATACTATGGACTTTAGCTAATAATATAAAAATGCCCCTAAAATATGAAGTCCATTGGCTTGGTGCATGTAGCTCAGCGGCTAGAGCGCCAGCCACATACACCGGAGCTGGCAGGTTCAAGCCCAGACCTGCCAAATAACAATGACAACTGCAACCAAAATCTAGCTGGACATTGTGGCAGGTACCTGTAGTCCCAGCTACTTGGGAGGCTGAGGCAAGAGAATCACTTAAGCCCAAGAGTTTGAGAGTTTGAGAATGCTGTGAGCTGTGATGCCATAGCACTCTTCCCGGGGTAACATCTTGAGACTCTGTCTCAAAAAAAAAAAAAAAAAAAAAGTCCATTAATTTAAAATAATGATTGTGTGTCCAAAAGGTAAACAAGGAAGGGGCATAAGTTGGGAAAATGACAGCGTTTGTCACTAAGCTAGGGACAAGGAGCTGGTGGATGTAAAACAGCCTCCCATGTTGTTAGAACCATAAGCAGCTCAAAGACACAGCATAGGGGAAGACATGTTGGGGCATATGGGTTATCAAGGTCACAGAGATTTCACTTCAGAGCTAAATCATTCAACGTTTATTGGCCTTGGGGAGTCATAGAGTAGAGACACAAAAATAAAACTTTAATTTATAAAATTCTCTCCAATTTCCCATGTTGAGGCTGTCTTTTCCTAAAAAGACACTGTTTCGGAGGCCATTGGCTCTGTGTGCAAGATCTGTGATAAGAGTTTTAGATCCAGTTATGTTGAAGAAATAAGGAAGACACGGCAAATTGTAGAGAAAGTAGAAGGAAGAGGCAGAGTCTAAAATAAATTGATTCTGAAATAAGCAAATACACCTGCAGAGCCAACAGAGAATTCCTACTTTTTTTTCCTCCCCTACTATTTGGATTTAAATACCACTAGCAAAACAAATAAACAAGCAAACAAAACAAGTAAATAAACAAGCAAACAAAACCCCTATGTAGTTTAAAACCAACTATCTCAGGAATTTGTACTGATTGAAATATAAGCTCATATAAACTATGGCTAATATAGTAATTACAAAAAATGCACTCAGTTGATAATTTAAACTATTAAATTTGTTTATTTGATTATTTCAAACTTAATTTGAGAAAGGAGAAAGTTTGTTCCTATAAAATACATATCATCCTTCTGACATATTTAAGGGTAAAAATGAAAAAAAAACTTGATATATAAATGATTTTAAAACACATTAAAATTTCAGAATATATGCAAACATATTTTAAAATCAGATATTTACCTTAATATCTGGAGATTTAGAAATTAGAGTGCATTTTTGGTTGAAAGAGACAGCTATTTTAAAAAGGTGTTGTGGTTTTATAAATGCCATAAATGTTAATGAACTTGACTATCAAGTAGTTGGAAAAAGTAATTCCAGAGGTGGATGGTTAAGTAGTTGGAAGACAGGAAAGGAAAATAATTATATTTCGGAAACTGATAAGATCATGATCTAAATATATTTGGCAGTGTGCTAAAAGAGTGAATCAGAAATTAGCAGTAAAATTTAATAGGGCAAAACATACATCTGCTAAAACAATCTGGTATTTTCAAGGTGGGTAAGGGATGAATGAATATCAGAAGCAGATAAAATTGTTAAGGTCCCAGATGATGGCAATTTCAGCAAAAATCATTACTAATGGACTATAGAATTGGTCTAAAATTGATCTAGAACTTTTGTATCCAAAGAACATTTGGCACAAGTCTTCCATGCTGGACAGGCCACACTAGTGTCAGGAATGGGTATGGATCATTAACAAGGACGCAGATGAAATTTGCCCACAGGTTATCATTGAGAGAATCCATGGATAAGCGTCATAAATCACAGGTGAAAGAAGTAATTTTTTGGTACAATCTAGTGTTTAGAGAGTAAGGAAATGCTACTTTTAAATAGCTGAAAGTTTCTATTAGGAATGAGTCAGGCTTACCTTTTTTGGACCCAAATGATAGGATTAAAACCGCAGGAAGAAAGCTTCTTAAAGGTAGAAATCTGATTAACAAAGGAAAACTTTCTAAGTAGTAATAAGGAAAAGGATATCTGGCAAGGCAATGAATTGTTCATCACTTGAGTTTATAAAAAGAGCAGCCCCTTCCTTCCTTCCTTCCTTCCTTCCTTCCTTCCTTCCTTCCTTCCTTCCTTCCTTCCTTCCTTCCTTCCTCCCTCCCTCCCTCCCTCCCTCCCTCTCTCTCTTCTTTCCTTTCTAACTCATGCCATTAGTTACCATGTTAAAATAAATTGCTAGAAGAGAAGCAGATTGGCAAAGTCCAAGGACTCAAACATATAAACTATGAGTTGTTAAAAATAAAGAAACAAAAAACTGAAAAGTTGGTGGAATTCAGCAACAGGTTCAGCCACGTAAGTGGCTGGTGTGAGGTGATTACTGGCTAGAATACAGAAAAGCCTAAACAGTATCATTGCCTCTCCTATGCAGGCTTAAACTTGACCTGGGTACAATAACATCAATAAAATAGAAGTAGTCACCAGGCAGAAAGAACCTCAGGAAGGTGGCAGTTACCAAATGCCATGAAGATGCAGAATGTCAGTAGAATAAAAGGCAGAAATACAGAACAGTGAAGTGGATCTTCTTATTTAGTTGAATTGCATACAACTGCAATAAAATCACTTATTGAGATTTTATTCTGTATTAGCTCCATGCTGTTAAGCAAGGCTAAAAACAGCAAAACACAAACAGAAATATGTTCCCTGTTCTCAAGAAATCTACGGTCTCTTGGCAAAGAGAGTTGTGCAGAAAGGTAAATATAAAACTTCTCCTGGTTTGCAGCATATATTATTTGACAGGCATAATATATGACAAAAACAAAATTTATCTGATCTTGCTAATTTTTTCAACCCTATGATATGTATCATTTTTAGCCCCATTTCCCAAAATTGGAAACTGATTCCCAAAGAGGTGATATGAGGTGTTTCAGGCTGACAGCTAATATAAGGTAGAGCTGGATTCACACCTGTGACTGACTGATTCCAAAACCCATACTGCTAAATATCACACAGAACATAAAACTCTAGGGCTAATGCAGTGGGTGGACTACACAGGAAGATTCAAGATGCAAAGAGTTTTAAGGTCTAGCCAGGAAAGAACAAATGTCAAATTCTAGATTCTGGGACAAACAATGATAATAGACAAGGAGGTTCCATTAAAAAAAAAAAAGGTAATGGGAGGGCCAACCACTGCATCTGTCATTAAGAATACAAAGGAATGGTAACTACTGAAAGATCAAAAGATCCTAACCGTGACTAATTCAAATTTCAGAAACATGGATTTTCTGTTTCAAAAACTACAACGTTAGTCCTAGTGTCACCTTTCCTAAAAGGCAGGGTTCTAAAATAAGAGAAAAAGAATGAGAGTTTATGTGGGCAACAGGATAGTTATGAAGGAATAGTTATTTTCATGCTAGCTTAAAGGTTGAAAAAGAAGCTGTGGACCAAGTTCAGTTACCCTTTTGCGCATAAAATATAATTTCATAATTTTGCATAAAATGAGACCATTTGATCACATGGTATAGATCTAAAAGCTAAAAAAAGGAACTAATTAAAAACAAAAAAGTTGCTCAGGGTTGAAGTTTAATTTTCAGACCAACTACAAAAGTCAAAATTAAACTTCAGAAATCCTATTAAACTCTATGTGTGCTTCATGTTTTTAAGAGACATGGTCTGTATAATTTTCAAAATTATGAATCCATGTAATATACCTTGATGTAAAAAATACTTGTGGATAGATGTTTTAAAAATGAGTCCATTATTTTATAACATAAAAGAAGGGTTACCTTCATTAGTTTATGTAGAAAAACTCTCAATAACCATAATGATGGATCATTTTTGAGAGATAGAAAAATTTATTTTAAAAGTGGCTGCTGTAATTTTACAGGAAAATAAGAGATCTTTTTAAATGATAATTTCAGCTTATTACCATTTGAACGGCCTTTCTAACAGCCAAAGGAAAATGTATCTTCATCTTTTATTTCATAAATCCATAGTTGCCAATGCTCTGTCTATACGTTCAGATGGAATGCAATTTCATAAATCTTAATTTGTCTTGAATAATGAAAGCCCGTGACTTCGGCACAAAATATCTCCAGAAACTAAAAATGGATTGCTGCTTGTCTTTTTAAACTGTCCCTCAAATTGTCATCTTCATGTTTTGTTTACTGACACAGAAAAGCAATTTGAGAATAAATGTTAGAGAATACTGTGGAACGTGAATAAGAGATAAAAGGCTTCTTGAATCGTGAATTCACCCAGGGGTAGAAATCTATAAAATGGCACAATTCCAGCAAGGAAATTAAAGGCCAAGCAGTGGGTACCATAAAAAAAAAATAGCTATAAAAATCTGTGATGCATGATAAAAATAGAGAGAAATTCAATAGTAGAATTTTACATTGTGGTGATAAATAAAAATGAAAAACAACCACAGAAGTTAGTAAAAGAGACTAACTCTAAATCAGGCGTCCTCAAGCTTTTTAAACAGGGAGCCAATGCACTGTCCCTCAGACAGTTGGAGGGCTGGACTATAGTTTAAAACACAAAACTATGAACAAATTCCGATGCACACTGCACATGTCTTATTTTGAAGTAAAAAACAAAACGGGAACAAATACAATTCACACAGCTTCATGTGGCCCGCGGGCCGCAGTTTGAGGACGCCTGCTCTAAATCATCAAATATAATTGAGGCTACAAAGAATGAACACGTGTAAAATCCCCAACAGGGCAAAGTGTAGAAGGAGAGAGCACACGGGTGTTAGTTACCTGTCAGTTTGTAAGTCAGACACTTGATGTTTTTACTAAGCTGTTCTTCACGAAAACAAAGAAGAAAAATGTAATTTTTCCAGAGTCTTCTGATAAATTTCCATCAGTCTTAAAATAGAAATATGAACATTTTACTATGACTATTAAGAGTACTACAGACTAGTGAAAACATGTTTTAATTTATCAGTTGAGATTTTAGGTAATTAACTTTAAATGGATACTACAGTTGACCTTGAGTTTTAATGTCTTTCATGTGGAGTGGGAACTAGGTGAGAAGCTTCCCACCTAATCCCATGATTTGTCACTGGAGATGTGGACATTCTTAGGAAAACTTTATTCAGCCCAGACAGGTGGCTCACACCTTGTAATCCTAGTACTCTGGGAGGATCTCTGGAACTCAGGAGTTGGAATTCCATACCAGCCAGAATAAGAGGGAAAACAAGACAACCCCCTTCCCCACCTCTGTAGAAAATTAAAAAAATAAGCTGGGCATTGTGGCAGGTACCTATAGTCCCAGTTACTTGGGAGGCTGAGGCAGGAGGATTGCTCAAATCCAGGAGTTTGAGGTTGATGTGTGCTAGGCTGACATCACAGCACTCTAACCTGTGCAACAGAGAGACTCTGTGTCTAAACCCACCCCCCAAAAACAAAAATCAAAACAAAAACAATTCTTTTCAGGTTACATGTTCATACCTACCCTTAGGTATATGTCATTCACTCTTTTTCTTCTATGCTTCAAATTTTTCTAAACCCTGCTGGGGCATTTTGTCTTTTGCCATCTTCCATCCTTTCCCAAATTCACAGTGCTCATAACTGCACACCAACGTGCACAAGTACGAATTTCCTTTACTTGTTTTGAGAACTTGACCACTATTCTTCTATCAACACATTCCTTATTCTTTTAATACAACTTCCCCTTAGCATTTTCAGTACTAGTAATCCTCCTTCTCTCTATGAAATGTATATAACCAAGTTAAGGGAAATATTGAAAGATAATTAAATGAAAACGAAACACACACACATACATGTACACTCTTTGAAGGCTAAAATTAAAATGACTGAAAATGCCAAGAGCTACAGAGAATGAGAATCCACTAGAACTCTAATACAGTGGAGCTGTGAGAATAAATTGGTATAACCACTTACATCTGTTTGCTAATATTGAGTAAGGTGGTACTTATGCATACACTATACCAACCATTCAATTACGAAGACATAAACCCAATACAACCATACTGATGTCCACCAAAAAATATGTGCAGAAAATGCTTACAGTAGTGCTGATTTTAAGAGCCCAAACCACAAAACAACGTTGATTCAAATACCGTGGATTAAAAAACACGAAATGGGTAAATAAATTGGTATGATGGAATAGTATGCAACAGTGAAAATGAAGAAATTACTGAAATATACCACAACTTTTACAAGTGTCACAGATAAAATATTGAGAAAAACTAGATTTGCAATGAAGACTACATAACGTGGTTCTATTCATATGAATTTCAAAAACAGACAAAATTAAGCTGTGTTGATAGAAGTCAGATCAGTGACTAACTTTGAGAAGGAAGAGATTTTTGATGGGGGAGGGGCATGAGAGCTGCCAGGTGGGTTATTTTATAATATAGGTGATGACCACCTGGTTGTTCATTCCTACTGTGTGAAAGTTCCCCAAGGCCGTGTGTACATTTTTTGTCTATCTATCTATCTATCTATCTCAATATGCTAAAAGAATAAGAGAGACAATGGGAATGATGGTGGTGGTGGTATTGATGATGGCGGTGATAGAGAAAACTCTCTGCCCTATATGACTGTATTTTATATAATGACTGGCTCGTATATAAGAAGTAATGTACACATGGTAGATAAGAGTTTGAAACTCTGCTCTAAGGTAGATATGGATTTAGGTACAACTTCTACCACTTCCCAGTTATGTGATGTTAAGTTCTAGAAATGCTATATAATGTCAACTATTTCCTTATTTGTAAAATTGCATTATGAATGTTTCTTAATAGTATTAGTGTGAGGATTAAATTAGATAACCAATTTATCTTTTATAGATATTAGTATTTATTGCTATAATTATTATCATTGCATTTTGCCATTTTTACTATCAATATTATTATTCCCATATCAATAGGCTGAGGTAGTTAATAGCTTTGGTGATAAGAGGTGAATTTCACCCAAGGGAATAAGAACAGACTACATATGTAAATGAGGTTTCAAGTGTCATATAAGGAGACAAACGGAATTTGAAACCAGTTTTTTAAAATATCTGTTTTACTGACAGTATATTTTTAAAAATCGTGTCATTAAAAATTTGCATAAACACTAAAATTGCAAAAGTTGGGCGATAAACATGCTATACCCTCCCAAAGAACTAAAACAATTATAAAAATCCTAATTATGTCTTTTCATTTCAGCACTCAGTTTGTATTTAGTTTAAATGAACATATGATTGGGAATGATGATTCACCATCTTTAAGTTTTTATTGCTTTTACATGAACTGCTTTGATGTTTCTGAGAACTAACAGTTCTTTATGACTAGTGCCATAATTGATCCTATTTCTCACTCGATTTTATAAAGTAATAAGGTTATACTGTATTAAACTATTCATTAACTGCACAATGAAATTCTGGTGAGCTGGTAAAAATAGTGGAGGCTACATTGAACTGGCAGATGGCAGGCAGCACCCTCAAGTGGCAAACTGCAATGATCTTCCACCTGTTGCTCTCAGAAAGTTCTAATGCAAATGCTTGCAAAACAATGTACTTTATCAAATACAATGCACGAGGGCATGTCAAGGCTGTCGACACAATAAACAGAATGTGGTATGCATACAAGTCATACTGGAAATAATTAAAAAACACCTGAATAATTTTTTTTTTTTTTTTTGTAGAGACAGAGTCTCACTGTACTGCCCTCGGGTAGAATGCCGTGGCGTCACACGGCTCACAGCAACCTCTAACTCTTGGGCTTACGTGATTCTCTTGCCTCAGCCTCCTGAGCAGCTGGGACTATAGGTGCCCGCCACAACGCCCGGCTATTTTTTTTGTTGCAGTTTGGCCGGGGCTGGGTTTGAACCCGACACCCTTGGCATATGGGGCGGCGCCCTACTCACTGAGCCACAGGCGCTGCCCAGCACCTGAATAATTGTTAAGCCTGCCATTTCTATATTGGTTTTTGGTTTCTGTTTGTATCTCTGTATTGAGTTATATTAAAAACCTAGGCCAATACAGGTCAGGTGGGTTATTCATAGGTATATCAAGACAGCAGAAGGCCATTTCGCCTACTCCACACAAATTTGGGGTAATGAAAGTTTGAGATAAAGCCATCAGAAATAAAAATGGAAAAGAAAATTTTGATAAGGTCTAACACAAGGAAGTAAGAGAGAAATACCTAATCTGAGCCTTGAAAACAGGCATTTTCTCCTATATTTAGAAGGCTTCAAATATTTTCCAGCAGTTTTACTGATCATGTCCTAATTTCTGACTTACTTGTAGGTTTCTTCATGTTCCCTGTCCTAATACCGTGGAGCACAACACTAGCACATCTCCAGACTTTGCATGTAGAAAATGCATACAGTAGGCCACCTGATATTTCAAACATCAAAATAAAATTGGCATCAGTCGCATTCGCTCTAAAATATATTTAGTTGTTTTTGTCTGTTTTGATGAGCAACAATGGGTGGAAGATAATATCATTAATGCCCTTTAGAAATTTAACTTTCACATGTCTTTTTTTTGCAAATCAATTCTGAAAGTTCATACGTTTTTTAAAAATTAAAAATTGAAGTTTTATTTTCAGTGCCTGCAATTTTTAGTTGTTGTTAAATAATTACTTTTCGACTGTGTAGGGTTTATTATTTGCATACCACGGGGCAAGTCTCTTAACTCTGCTGAGCCTCACTACACTGACCCTAAAATGTGTATAACAATAGCCAAATTTTATTTTATTTATTTATTTATTTTATTTTTTTTTTGCCAATACAACTTTGGTTTTATTTATTTATATTTATTTTTTAGAGACAGAGTCTCACTTTCAATAGCCAAATTTTAAATGCTGAGAAATATATATTAAACCATTTATCACTTAGCAAATATATAATAGAAATCTTATATTTTATAGCGTCCCTCCCTTTTTTCTTTTTTTTTTCTTTCCTTTATTTTATGCCCCTCCTACTTTTCTTCCTTGTAGTTGTATGGGGAAAGAGAAAAAAATGCATTGCAATTTTAAGTATCAACTTGTTTATAACATTTAATCATTTAAAGAGACAATCTAAACAAAGATCTTCTGGAAAATTTGCAGGTATTAACAAGCCTATTTTTAAATGGCAGAGTTCATTTAAAATCTCAGATACAGTTCTTACTATACCTTCAGTACAGGAAAATAAATAACAAATGACTCAAGGAATAGAGACTCACTTATCCTTAGAAAACACAGGGAGGAAGCAGATTTGTAAGGAGGCTGCTAATGACTGCAGTCACTCGCCTGCGGATCATAATGGCCAAGGTCAGAAGTGAAATGACTTCCAAAGTACCGACCTGGAGAGACTTCGAGTATGAAAGATCAGAGTTGCAGTGCACTTAACACCATGGTGGTGCCCATCAAAAGGGACCGTTCTCAGCAGCTGACCTGCACACACCCACTGTCCAAAACCAGAGTCTCACTAGTATGAAACAATAGTAATCAAAGAACAGTTTGTATTTCTCCCTAGTCCTCCCTCATTTTCAAAAGGATATTAATTATCCATTAAGTTGTTTAGAGAAACTTTCTGTCAAATTTTCCTCTACCCCCAAGCCCCTCCTGTGAGGGCAGTCAGCATATGATGAATTTAAATTAACCTTTATTAAACAACATTATATCTGTATGCTATGGGCTTTCATTTTGCATAAAATGCCAAAATTGGAATTTATTTCTTCTTAAAAGAATAGGCTTTAAAGTCTGTTAACTATAACTTCCATTTTAGTGCAGGATTCTACAACATAAAGCAAGACTCTAAGAAAATGTCATGCTGCTTTGAAATATGCACCCCCAAAATAAAATGACCCTTCCAGACTTTGGTTGGCATTTTTAGGAAACGTTTAATTTGGTTTATGAGTCAGCCTTCCGATTTGAAATGAAACTTCAAAGTTTTTTAGACTTGTTTTTTTTAATTCTTAAAAATGCCATATTTTTAACGATGATGTATATTAAGCCAAACTTAATATTTCCCCAAGCTTAAGCAACTACTTGTTTTCTTACTGAGAATTCTAATAGGAATTAATGTTATCATTTATGCTGATGGAGGTTAGGATATGTTACCCCTAACTATGGCCTTGACATTTAAGAAAACAGCAGAAACAGGAAGGTCACGTTCATGTTCTCCGCATTCTTCTCCCTTGAAGCAGGTCCTAGCACCT
Organism: Nycticebus coucang; assembly: GCF_027406575.1. Lineage (NCBI taxonomy): Eukaryota > Metazoa > Chordata > Mammalia > Primates > Lorisidae > Nycticebus > Nycticebus coucang. The sequence continues at coordinate 159,343,301 of NC_069781.1, forward strand.
AGGAGGGATTTTCTGAGCTTCTCTGGAAGCAGGTCATAAAACTTTCCTTCAAAAGATGTCCTTCCTATACCCAGAAGAAACGAACATCCTTTTCTCTGAAGACACAGGGTCATGGAAAGGACTCTGAACACAAAAGTCATTCTAAGTTCCTAGTTTAATAAATTCTAGTTTATTGTGATTAAACCATAATTTTCTAGCCAATAGTTCTATTTCACATCTATCCACTACTTCATAAAAAAAAAAAAAATACATAGACTAGGGTGATGCCTGTGGCTCATTGAGATCAATATATGGTACTAGTCCCATATATTGAACGTGGTAGGTTCAAACCCGGCCCTAGCCAAAAACTGAAAACAAACAAACAAAAAAAAAAAAACCATAGGCTTTATAGTTTGGGGGGGGTCTCCATTTTCTTATGAAATCTTATGAAATCTTCCATATTGTGTAAAAATTATGTTAAATACATTTGGGTGCTTTCCTTTTGTTAATTTGTATTTTATTATAGGGGCCTTGGCCATGAACCTAATAATGGGAGAGGAAAAGACATTGTGTAGATTCTTAATATATAATGAAGATAGAAAGAAAGGCATTTGGTTCTAGAATGAACAATTTCAACCACTGTATCCAATGTTTGTATATTTTCTGCTTTAGTCCTAAATTGTAGTTATCTACTCTTTAGTTGAATATACCCAGTGTCAGGAGAAGCTAAAACAACCTCTAGTTTGAACTGTTAAAGAAAAATACTTTTTCCCTTTTGGACCTCTGTAATTCCCATGTAAGATAGTGGTTAACAGTATAGTCTTTGAAAGATGTGTCAGTTAAATCAATGGTGGGCTAGTAAATGATTAACAGATTCTTAGGAAGGGCTGGATTATAGAATTTGTCAATTTAGGGGATGGGAATACCTCTCCTCTGGGTAATTTCAGACTAGCAACACAACATGGTTGAATACAGAGTTGAGAAGAGGTGAGAACACGATCCATTCTTGGGAGCCACTGGGAGGCAGCTCTAGCATACACTGGTTAAACCTCAACTCTACTGCCTGAAACCTATGCTTCCTGGGGTAATTTACTTAAGCATTTTTGCATTTCACTTTTCTCAAACATAAAGCAATATAAAATAGCAACTATATTGCATTTTGAGAATTAAATGCTCTGAATCATCTAGTACATTGTAATGCTATGTAAGTGTCTATTATCATTTTTAACGTTCTACTTATCTTGCTGATGCCTAAAATATCTTCCCTCAACATAATGGTCATGCAAATATTTGAATCAAGATGTTTTCCTCCCCAGATCATCCCTTCTGAAACATAAGCTTTATTTTGTTATTTTTCATTGTTCTAATCTAAAATATATTTTTGTATAGTATTCGCATTGCTTAAATTGGCCACTCAAAGATAGATTTTGCATTATAGCTTCCTCCCCGCCACGCACACACACATCGGATGCCAACATTTCTATGATAATTCAATTTATTGTTTCTTCTGAAAAATTGGCAAAAATTATCTAGACTATTCTTTAAAATTGGATACATACACATTATGTGACACCTTCTATTTCATCTAGGATTCTGATCATGTTGTTGACTGACACTTTTTGCCTTGCTCTCCTAACGAGATTTGAATTTGAGTGATCTAAATTTATGAGCTGTTGGTCTAACATCGGGTACCCAGAGGTAAATACAGCATTTCAAGAGAGACATGAAGAGTTCTCAATAAAGCAAGACCATTATTGCCTGTGTACTGGACACTGAATTTACAGTGACAGGACCTAAATGTACAGCGTTTCACTTTAGAATCATCCAAAAAGGAAATTGTTCTTCTGTACATAATGCTACTCTTTTTATAACTTGGATGTTTATTTTTTATACAGACTTTTTCAGTAATTTTTAAGTTTAGTATAAGATGCTTGAAAATAGAGAATATATTTTCTTAACCTAAATCCTTTAAAAAATATATAAAGACCAAAACTAGCACAAGAAAAAATAAGAAATCTGAACAGCTTAGCATCTATTAAAATTATGTTTTTCAGCAAAGATATCCCCAGGAAAAAAAATAATAAAAGCCTAAATAGCTTTATAGATGAATTCTAGCATACAGTCAAGGAAAAAATAATAGCTTTCTTGTCCAATAGCTTTCTTGTCCAACCCCAGTAGGGGTTTCTTCCCATGTTGATTGATAAGAGAAGCAGCATTATCCAGATAGTAATATTTGAAAAGGTCACTATGAGAAAACAAAAATTTCAGACTAATATCTGCCAGGAACAGAGATGCAATATTTCCCAACAAAATATTGACAAACAAATCTAGCAATATATTCAAAGTGGACTTCCCGTAGGAATGCAAGGCTTGTTTCATATTAGAAAAAAATCAAATAATGGAAGTCACAACATCAACAGATTAAAGCAGGAAAAAAATGATCATCTCAATAGATATGGAAAAATCATTCAATGAAGTTCAATATTCATTCATGGTAACAGCTTTCAGCAACTTGGTCGGACTAGAAGAGCAACTTCTCAATTTGATAAAGGGCATTCAGAACAACCTGCACTTAAAATCTTATTTAATCATCACATAAATCTTTGAATTGTTGAGGAAAAAAACCTTGAAGCTCATACAAATAATTCAAAGTATTTTTTTCAAAGCTAGACCAAAAAAAAAAAAAAAGAAGATTCAAAAGACTCAAACAAATTGACCAATAAATTTAATACAATGCGTATATCAATTCTTTTTCAAAATTTATTACAAGCAAAAAGGCATTATACAACATATATTTAGGAAAAATAAGTAAGAAAACTACAGCTGGCCTCAGACTTCTCCTCTGAAACACTTAAATCAAGAAGGCAGCCAGCAACTGACTTGACAATTTTGTCAGATGAGTTGAATTCGTTTTAAATAAGGCATTCCTTCTGTTCAAACTTAAGGGAAGAAGAGAAATCTTTTAAATATGCAGAATTACTTTAAAAAACAATGGAGCAACTTAATATAGATAGGATATCTTGGTTTGATTTTAGTCTTGGGTTTACATTAGAAAATATTTACTTGTAACTAAATCTGCATAGGAGTGTCATTTTTATAGAATTACCATATTTGCGAGTAGAAAGGTCATTTTTGCATAATAACTGCACTTAAGCTTTAGAATCAGATGTTTGTCATTTAGATAAGGCTCCTGTGTGGATTTGCTGAATGACTCCCATCTTCTGAATTGGGTAACAAAAATGAGCATATCAGCTGAGAGTAGTTTTGATGAGCTCTGTATTCTCAGAAAGAATATATATATGCATTTCTGTCAGTGAATGATCCATAATTTTGTAACAATATTAACTGGTTCACTTGAAGAAGTTCAAGGATTTTAAAAAACTAATTTTAAAATCCACATACTTGGCCACATACCTGTCCTTTTGAAACCCTCACTGGCTCCTCACTCATCATTTATGTAATTTATTTTCTATCTGATAGATCAAATAAAAATTATTTCATTAAAATTCATAAAATATTAAAAATGTAGATTCAAGAAGAAAATTTTTAAAATATATCCTATCATTCAGTAAAAAACAAAATAAACCCTTAGAAGGTTTGGCATATTTACATCATCTATTTTTTTCTCATTGATTATTAAATTAAGGAAAACTCCTCTTCTCAACACACAAAGCAATATTTCCAACTATTTTGCCAACATCATACCCCTTTTTCCACTTAACTTTTTTGTGACATGCTACCTATATGGTTTCCAAAATATGCAAGTTATTTCTTATCCCCAAATCTTTGCTTGCAATATTATCCTTGTGATTCTAGTCCTCTTCTGCCTGATGAGTACCATATACAGTTCTTAGTCATCATATGGCCTTCTCTTATTAGACTTCTGGGTAATAATTTTTGGCTAAATCATCTGATTCATCCCCCTCTAATGGAAGCATCAGAGACTATCAACTTTCCTAACCCATAGCAGATACACTTGAGTCAATTTGCCTTAAGAAATAAATGAGGAAGGCTCCAGACACTGCAGCCAGCACGATATTGATGCCCAAGAATAACTGGATTGCCATTTATGAACTCCTACTTAAGGAGGGAGTGATGGTGGCCAAGAAGGATGTCCATATGTCTAAAGCACCCAGAGTCGGCAGACAAGAAGGTGCCCAACCTTCACGTCATGAAGCCCATGCAGTCTCTCCAATCACAGGGCTACATGAAGGAACAGTTTGCTTGCAGACATTTCTACTGGTATCTTACCAATGAGGGTATCTGGTATCTCCGTGATTACCTCCACTTGCCCCCTAAGATCCTGCTGGCTACCCTGCACCACAGCCGTCCAGAGACAGGCAGACCTCGGCTGAAAGGTCTGGAAAGCCAGCGACCTGCAAGACTCACACGGGAAGGCAGGGGAAGCTGACGGACACCGACAGACAGAGTGCTGTAGCCCCCGGTGCCCACAAGAAACCCCAGGTTGGGGCTAGGTCAGCAACAGAATTCCAGTTTCAAGACAGATTTGGTTTTTGACATTGTCAGACACCTCAGTAAAATTGGAGGGGATTATTTTGTGTTAAGTAAACCTGCAGACAGAAAAACTGAAAAAACAAAAACAAACCAAAAAAACCCCCAAAGAAATGGGGAGGATGAAAATCAAACATAGGCATCAAATGAAATCTGTGAAACATAAATAAAACACACATACTTAATTCTATCCATTAAAACCTGCTCCCATTATATTTTACATCTCTGGCTTATGAGACGATCTCGCATATGTTTCTGAAAGTTGGTATCACATCATGGACTACGATGTCTATGAGATTGGATCCTGAGAATGTTGTTTTATCTTGTCTTGTTTTCTAAATGGGGTGGTGTCAGAGGATTCCCACCCCAACCATCACATGTATTGGGATGAATCTTCTGTTGATCATTTGTCTTACATGTCTTCCTCTCTCTGATCTCTGTTGAATACCAACTTTTATTTATTCATTTTTTATTTTTTATTATTATTATTATTTTTTTGAGACAGAGTCTCACTTTGTTGCTCTGGGTAGAGTGCCATGGTGTTACAGCTCCCAGCAACCTCTAACTCTTGGGCTTGAGCAATTCTCTTCCCTTAGCCTCCCAAGTAGGTGGGACTACAGGCACCCGCCTCAACACCTGCCTTTATTTGTTGTTGCAGTTGTCATTGTAGCTTTGTTGGCCTGGGCCGGGTTCGAACCCGCCAGGCTTGGTGCATGTGGCCAGCACCATAACCGCTGTGCTATGGGTGCCAAGCCTGAACACCAACTTTTAAAGAAGCTATCGAACACCATAGGCCCTTCAAAACCATGAAAAGGTATCATAAATTGTGTAAGAGATTTAGTCGGGAGAATAGACCTTCTGGAGGTCAGAAGCTGTAGCAGAGGATTTTATTAGAAATGATGTACACTTAGACATGTTCTTTTATTCCTTTGGGTCTTGTTGTGTCTTGACTCTGTCATCTTGTTCATAATTGCCTTTCTCTATTATGAAAACCTCAACGTTCATGAAGGGAGGAATCACCTCTACCATGCCTCCAAAGCATCACCCGTGGGCTTTTGCCAAACCACTTGTCACGCGGTATTGCAGTTGTCTTTGCTGTCTACTTGTCTGTCTGCCCCGTGAGACAGCGTTCTTTATGAAAGCTGCATGTGCCTTACTCAGCTCTCTCTATAGCTTCCTACACTGTATTGGCAGCACAGCAGTTCTCCTGTTCTGCTCAGTCCCTCAGCAAACATTTCCTCCTTGGACTTCATCTGGGGAAGAGTGAAATTTAATCACAGATCATAATAAGGCAATGTTGCCAGCTCTACTGCTCTGTGAGGAAGGCCCCAACAAGGCCAAGTAAACCCACAGAGGGACTCGGTGACTTCCAGAGCTCAACCATCTGCAAGTTTTCTCCCATCCCAAGAGGAGTCATATACTTGATATTCTCCCTTGAATCTGTGGTTTAAAGAAAAAAAATTATCCATATAAGGAATGGCCTTGCTTCTTTTCCATTAAGGAAGGAAGGACAAAAATTAAAAAAAAAAAAATAGGAATGAATGTTTTACAAAATCTCTCAATAACTCAAGCTAACCAGTTCTGTTACTAACCCATTGCATGCCTTCAAGTGGACCATTTCACATTACTGGATCTCAGTCTTCCCATTTGGGAAAGAGGGTTGAAATAAATATCTTCTAATCCTCTTCCTGCTCTAACTTTCTATAATATAGAATAGATAAATTGCCTACACAATATATGTGTAATTACTTCCTTCCAACTTAGAGATAACATGTTGTGATAAGTAACTTGCCTTTTGCGTTAGAGTTTCACCCTTTCCCCCTTTTAAAATTCTTTTGAGTCTTCAAATATAATCAGAATCCTATTTTATGTTTACCATCTCAAAGCTACTGTCAAGTAGGAAAGAATGTTTCATTCATGCATATTTTTATTATTCCAGCAATTACTTTCTGAGTACTTGTTTTGTAACACGTACTGTGTTAGACCCTGAAAATACAAAGATGATAGAAAGTCAAGAGAGGGAGCATCCGTTTTAGACATGCTGAAATCAAATGACCAGCTAGGACTAAAACCAGTAAATACCAAACCTGCCCTCTCACTTTATGTCAACCAACAAATTCAACCTCGTGTCCCATAGGACATCAAAGCTCTTAGCATTCCTGGGTTTAGCTTTGAAAGTCAAGATTAACAAAAAAAAAAAAAAATGAAGAAGAAAAATCTAGCTATTTTTAAAGATGGTAATAGCCAGGATTATATGTACTCATCTGAAAATTTGGCCTGAAAACATTTCACTTGGAAAGTGGCTCTACTCCCCAGTTGCCAAAAGAGCCTCATGGTAGGAATATGACCCCAGCATGAGAGATTTTGAGGATGTGTGAATAAAATCACTTGGGTTGGTGAGAAACAGCTGTGTGATTTGGGAGCCAAACTTTCAAGTAAAAAAAAAAAAAAAAAAAATAGAATTAATGGGATAGTTAGCCTAGTTGAAAAGAAATTGAAAATGAAATATGGAACAGGCTTGATGTTTCTCTTGTCTTTTTTGGAAAATGTGTATATTACACCTAGTGCAAGGACAGACACCGATACCATCGACAACAGCACAAACCCTTATTTTGCTCTAGGAAGAAATAAGAAAAGGTCGACTTCTGTGCCATTGTTCTTTTTCACCTGCCCTATTCCTTTTTACCTTTTCATCTCATTCTGCTAATCTTGTCTCTTCTCTTCCATTCATGTTTAATTTCTTAAGTGAGCACCGAGAACCTGTTATTTCCACCCTTGTGTTATTCATGTGAAATAGATAGGCAATAGGGAATTATCCAATGACTTTCCTCTAAAGAAAGGCCATGATCTGGGGCAAGGGAGACATATCTCTATGTACATGTGTGCCGCCCAGCTGTCATTATGGTCCTTCATGGCGCAGTCTCTGTGGACTATATACACAAGGAAACGTATCTCGGTATTTAAAAAGTACAACTTTTTGCAAATATTAATGTGCAATCTCAGTATCCAAAATGTTATTAGAATTGGTGCAAAGATTTTCCTGATTTTTCTCAAAAAACCCTCGTACACTTGGATAGGAGGAAGTCTATGCTCAAAATCCAGAAAAATCTTTGCTTGCAATTTTTTGATAAGTCTCTTTCTCTCTTCTTTCAATCTGTTATGCTCCTTTTTACTATTATTATTGTTCCAGGTTCATTAAGGGTACAATGAATTAGGTTATACTGTTTGCATTTGTTAGGTAAAGTCCCTCTTGTAAGGGACTTTAGTGCATCTTGGTCCCAAGAGGTGTACCATACAAAGTGACCCTCAATTCCCCTCCCTCCTCCCCTCTCCCTGCTTCCTCATTCCCTCACCCCCACCTTGAATTGATTTGAGTTTTTCACTTATGTGGGTATGTATTAGAGGATCCACTGGTGTCATATTAGAATTGAGTACCTTGGATTCTTGCTTCTCTATTCTTCTGATACTTTACTACGAAGAGTGTGTTCCAACTCTGTCCAGGTTAATACATTTTTTTTGATAGCTTTATGGAGGTATATTTGACCAATACAATTATATATGTTTGTATATATAAGCATATCTATATATGTATTTTCAAGGTATACAACATGATGTTTTCATAGATACCCTGTTTCCCTGAAAATAAGACATCCTCTGAAAATAAGACCTACTTACAGAAAGGTAAGACGTCCCCTGAAAATAAGACCTAGCACATCTTTGGGAGCACATCTTAAAATAAAACACTGTCTTATTTTCGAGGAAACAGGGTATATACCTTGTATAATGATTACCACATCAGATTGATACCAGAATTTTAGGTTCTTGGTTTCAGTGATTTGAAGAATAAATCGACAGACCACAGGATCAGTGGTAAGTCAGGATTTATGTACAGAAACCAAAAATTACAAAAAACCTCCTGGTAGAGAGAACCAAGGAGGGGAACAAGTTCTCCTGCTCCTTCCCGAGGTCAGTCTTTGGGCTCTCTGCTCAGGGGTGTATATAATGGCAGGGTGTTCTTCTGCTAGGGCATGAGTCTTGTCAGTTACAGCCAGCTGTCTAGTGAACACTCAGGCCTTGGAAACTGACAGGAAATTTACCAGTCAGAAGTGCCCTGGAGGAAACAGCAAGGCCAACCGCTCAGAAGTCCACGTGGAAGAGACAGCAAGGTGCCAGCATCTCCCCTGCAGTTGTCCGGCCCTTCCGGGAAGCTGGTTCCTCCTTCCGCAGGAGCGTCAAGGTCGTGGTGCTGCCTTGTCCTGCATCAAGATTAACCAACACATTCATTGCTACATAGTTACCTTTGTATGTGTGTGTAGGAGGGTGTAATGAGGACGCTGAAGAGCTTGCTCATCAAATTTTAAGTAATCAATTAAATGTAACTATTCTGTTGTACATTATCTCTCCCAAATGTATTCATTTTATAACTGAAAGTTGGTACCCTTTCACTAACATCTTCTCATTTCCCACACTCCCCCCAGCTCCTGGCAACCACTGTTTTACTCTCTGCTTCTACAAGTTCAAATCTTTTTAGATTCCACATATAAGTGAGATCTTACAGTATGTGTATTTTCTGCACCTCCATGTTGATTGCAGCATTATTCACAAAAGCCAAGATGCAGGAACAAAACATGTGTCCATCAATGGATGAATGGATAAAGAAATCCTTATACATATACTAAAAATAGAATATTATTCAGCCATCAAAAGAAGGAAATCTGATATTTGCAACAACCTGAATGAACCTGAAGGACATTATGCAACAAAAAATAAGCCAAATGCAGAAACTCAAACGTTATATGATTACAGTAATATGTGTAATCTTTACATTCCCTTCTTTAGTCATCTACTCACCATTTTTTTACATGCTCTTTTCATGCCACTGGTAGAACCTCCATCTGGTTGTAGACCCTAGAAAATTTCTTTTATGCTCATCCTCCATCTCAAGTTGCTGTAGGATCATCAGATACTTTTAAACTTCAGTTCCCCTGTGTTTCCTGTGTTTCCAGAGAGATGACTTAGGACACTCCATGAGCCTCTCACTCATTGCTTTCGCTGTAAGAATTCACATATTATTTCTAAAGAATAAAGTTCCCTGCTTTCTTATTTCTTTCTACCTTGTATTATATTGATAGTTCAATGTGTCAGAAAAGTAAGAGAGGTCATGAATAGCTTCCTAATGAGGGGTACCTTGGGGTTTGGAGCAGGCACTGGAAAGAAGCAGTGTTCAGTGCTTATTTTTTATCGAACTTTATAGTAACTCTTATTGGATAATATGACCTGCATATTATTTTCTGGGAATAGCCTTCATCACTACATATAATCAGACATGTGAACTGCGTGTGCAGAGAGAGAACTTGAAGACAGAATCCTGAGTGTATCTGAGCCCTCGTCACACAAAACCATTTCTGTTCATCCATACTGCGGACCTCGTCTTTTTTGCTACAAAAGTGTCCCTATTTTTGTGGAAGAGAGAACAATATGAATTTTGGCCACTTTTAATTCAAGGATTTTAATCATTTACACATTATGTCACCCTCTTGGGAGGATGAAATTTTCATACTCATTTTATAGTTGGTGAAATGGAGGCTCAGGGGAATGGAAAATTATAAATCATTTAGAAAGATGTGGTTCTAGTGTATTGATTAGAAATATACGATATGTGCAGAATTTATTCAACAACAACAAAAAATCTTCCTGACGTCAGGGGTGTCTGTGGGTGTGTGTTTCTCTCTGAGTGCCTGTGTTTCTATGTGACTGATATCTGTGTCACCTTGTGTGTGTGTGTGACAGAAAGATGAAAAAGAAAAACAATAAAGAGGAGGGCAAGGAATGAGAAGAAATTTAGAGCAGAAAAACTAAAGGCTGAATGTGAAATAATGTAAATCCTGTGCTCGACTTAAAAAGAAAAAGCAAAACACAAACTTGTAAGTCATTGTAAAAGGTGTCAGTGATGTCCTTATTTTTCAAACCACATGATCTTCATGTCGCTGCCTTTTACTCATCTTTCAAGTACCCAGTAATCTGAAATAGACGATAGACTCGCTTCTCTGTGTCCCTTCTGACAAATGAAGACAGCTCTCAACAAGATGGTAATGGCAGCTCCTCCAAATTATTCTAAAAATACCGCTAGGGTATCAGCCTTTCACTGAACTGCCTTGTTATCCTAATGCAATTATGTAACTTTCTAATCTTTCTGTCAGTGCAAGTAGTCGGAGGCAGAAAGGAAAAAAAAAAAAATATCTGCCAAACAGAAGGGTGGGACTTCTAAAGAGGAGGTGACTGATTAACCACTGCTTCCACTTCACTACCAATCTATTCACTGCTGCGTCTGCACCAGTAACTCTAAAAGGTCTCGACCTGACCCAACATTTTATATTCATTCACCAAACTGGCATGAGCATTCTTTCCCTTATTGCCTGCTCTAATCATTCTAAATGTAGCCAGCGGCAGGTGAGGGAGATACATGTTTGCCAGGCACTCTCATGAGGTCCCTCCAGGAAATAAGAATGGATAAGGTGTCAGTAACCTTATGTATGTATACACGTAGAAACACTTCTCCTGGCTTAACGTGCTCCCCATGCAGGAGGCATTGAAGTGTTCATGGAAATCTGACGATCATTCCAAGTAGATCCTCCCCCTCCTTTTTTTTTTCCATTAAGGGAACTAAAACATAAAAGTAAAATTACTTAAGGTATAAAAACCATAGGATTTTAAAGCTATGAGAAACCAAAGAAATGCTACTGCTTTGCTTTAGTTTTACAGAGGGGGAAAGGAGAATCTCAGTAGGGAAGTGAGGGTGGGTGGTGTTCTGAAAATAACCTGAAAGAGACAGACCCAGAATGCTATCTCTAAGTGGTAGATTAAAAATCATTCTGACTTTACTTTTTATCTGCATTCCTTAAATTTTCTACAATGAACATATACTGCTTTCTAAATATTTTTTTTAAAAGCGTTACAACCTGAATAATGTAAGACTTGGAAGTAGCCAGATCTAAGTGTCTTTTTTTTTAATTAATATTAAATCATAGCTGTGTACATTAATGCGATCATGGGGCACCACACATTGGTTTTATAAACAGTTTGACACATTTTCATCACACTGGTTAATATAGCCTTCCTGGCATTTTCTTAGTTATTGTGTTAAGACATTTATATTCTACATTTACTAAGTTTCACATGTACCCTTGTAAGATGCACCGCAGGTGTAATCCCACCAATCACCCTCCTTCCACCCATCCTCCCCCCTCCCTCCCTTCCTTCTCCCCCTTCCCCATATTCTTAGGTTGTAACTGGGTTATAGCTTTCATATGAAAGCCAAAAATTAGTTTCATAGTAAGGCTGAGTACATTGGATACTTTTTCTTCCATTCTCGAGATACTTTACTAAGAAGAATATGTTCCATCTTCATCCATGTAAACATGAACAAGGTAAAGTCTCCGTCTTTCTTAAAGGCTGCATAATATTCCATGGCGTACACAGATCTAAGTGTCTTAACTCTGCCCTTAAACACTGCGTGACCTTGAGAGGTTATTTAACCTCTCCAATGCTCAGTATCGTCTCCATTTAAAAGTGAAAGCACTTGTATTAAGTTTGCAAGCGTATTCAACAGGATAAAGAGGAAAAGTATCGAAGGATCTAGCTCACCTCTTCTGTAACTTCTCTTCTTGAGAAGACACCAGCGGTCACCCTGACACCTGCACCTCCCGAGACCCTCACAGTGCTCACCCTCTCCCTTTAACTAAAGGCAGGGTGCCCACTCCCCACATTCCTCCCCTCTGTGTCTTTTCCACATGCAGTTTCCTCCTTCACTTTCAAGATTTTTTATTAGAAGTTTCATGAATACATTATTTAAAAGTCCTGGGATTTTTAACAGCCTCCTGATAATCTATCACCTGAGGGAAAAGAAAAAAAAAAAAAAAAAAACACATGAGAGTTTATGCTGTGAAAACTCCAAGGGCAGATAAAAGATTTGCCTTCTATTTTTCCCTTTCTACAAATAGAATTTCTGTACTTAGGATACAGCAATTTTGATTTTGAATATCTTTTGGGAAAATGGATGTGATTTGAAAGTCTTATGAATAAAAAAACCCTGGAACTTCAGTTAATTATTCTGGCTTTTTTTTTTTCAGATGCAGAATTAATGGAGTAGGATGATGGTAAAATATGCGTGTGTATTGTGTATGTCTCAAAATCCCACCATCAGGCCTCTTTGCCCACTCGCCCTGGCAATGGAGACCCGTTCACTGCCCACGGTGAATGTATCTTGCTCTTACTCTGTCAACCTATAAAACTACCTTTCTCTTCCTCAATAAATTTTGTTCCATGCTTGCCCTAAAAAAAGAAAGAAGAAAAGAAAAGAAACTCCATGGTCAACCGTCAAGTTCTTTCTGCTGATTCAGTGTGACTTTCCTACATGAAAATGCAACTTTCGATTCTGGAGATAAAAACTGAAAATGAAACAAATCCTAACTTTTAACATCATTTTATTCATACATTTCTGTTTTCATCTTTATGGATTTCCTAATCCTCATTCCACTCTGACATTTCTCTTGCAAAATAATCATCAGTCTCCTAAACCCAACCATCCCTCACGCCGTGTTAGAACTGTCCCTTGAAATAGCTGCTGAGATCCCTTCTTTCAGTCCACAAGGCCACATCTTCCATCCTGTGCTGTGAAACAGGGATCAGAACCACTTGAGCAATCCTCCCTATTGAGCAAGTGACATGACAGTGATGAAGTTGCCAGCCAGGAGAACCTGATCTTGCTCATTCTTTCAATGAGCCTTAGTTTATCTACTGTGTCTAAGGATATATACAATAAGTTCAATAATTGTTGAGCAGGAGACCTAGAATCCCAGGCCCAAAAAATATTACTAATATGATAAAGAATGATTTTTTGTTTGTTTGTTTCTTCTGTAATAGCCTTATAACTATCTACTGGGTAGGGAATCTCTGTGCATTCTACAGTGGAAGATGGGGAATAACTAGTATATGAGTCACTAACCTCTTACAAAACACATAAAATACCTGTCTACTTCATGTATTGTGAGTTTCACTGCTTAGCCTGAAGTGTAGTACAGAACAGTCTAGTACAGTAGGTCTCAACCTTCCTAATGCCGTGACCCTTTCATACAGTTCCTCACGTTGTGGGGACCCCAACCATAAAATTATTTTCGTTGCCACTTCAAAACTGTTATGAATCTAAATGTAAATCTTAATGTAATGTTATGAATCTTAATGTAAATATCTGATATGCCAGATGCATTTTCATTGTTACAAAGGGGTCATGACCCACAGGTTGAGAACTGCTGGTCTAGAACCTCTCTCTCTCACACACACACACCCTCTAGTAGGAATTTCATCCTGCCTTGGTCTCTGCAACATTTTAGTCCTTTTTAACTTGTTATATGACTCTCTTATTTTATTCAAACCGTTGAGATCTATATGGGCTTCTATGTCTTAAGAACGGCCACAGTGAAAGAGAGATACAAAACCTGACCTAAACAGAATGTGGAGATTATTTTCTTCCTATATCCTTCATTCACTGCTGCTAGCTATCTTTACCCCCCTCACTTCTTTTAGGACACTTCTCTCCATCTTTTCCCCTTGTGATATATCCTGTTCTAAGTCGGCCTCCATGTACCTACATATCATATATGTGTGAGATTTGATTTTTGTTAAACATGAGTATTGTTTTCATCTGTTCTGGCTATACTGTTTGAAATACACATACATTTTTAGAGGAATGAAGATATATGGAAGAAAAAGTGGATGACAATTCCATCCAAAAACATGAAATTCTATTCAAAACACAGGTGTTTAAATTACTATTGTTAAAATAACACAAATCCCTTGTTCATTCTTCCATCTACTTGCCCTCCTGAACCCTTAGTAGTAATGATGACATAACCTGTTCTTGGACTTTAAAAAAAATTACTCCAAATGGATTAAAATGCACAAATCAAAAATAAGTGATATGAAAATGTAATATCTCCAGTACTAAATGAAATCATGGGTCAGGTTCAAAATCATGCTGGGAGTATATTTTTTGAAGATCATCTTTGAATTAAATTGTAGTTTAATAAAAAGCTACTGGTCACTGTATAAAAGACAGTAATAAAAGGCACAAGGGTAGAAACAAAGTTGACAAAGAGTGTTACAAACCCCAAACACTGTAATTTCTTAAAAATCTCTGTCCTGAGGTCTTGTTCTTTGATGCCTATCTAAGTCATTTTTTCCTCTATGACTAAGTCACTCTTTGGTCACAGACCAGAAAACTAACACTGGGAAGTATTCATCAGGGAAATAAAAAATAATGCAGTTTGGGAAAGGTTTTTTTCACCCCTATTTTTTAAAAGAGAGAAATTATAACTATCCATCTGGGACAAAAAAAAAAAAATCTGTCAACCATTATCAAAATGATTTCTTTAAGAGCCATTTAACGAGATTCATTAATTTAAAGAGATTAAAAATAGTCTGTATTAAAGGACATTTTGACAGAACAAAATAGGTTATAATAAAAGCTGAAAATCAGCAGTCTCTCTTCTTATCAAAGACGATGCAGAACTCACAGCAACGTCTTCTTCATTCAAAGTGAAACTCAAGATCTGATTCAATTAATAGAAGTCTTGAAATGAAACAGAAAATAAAGTAAGTTTGCAGTAGGTCAAAGTACTGAATGTACTACTGACAAAAGCACAAAATGTTCAGTATTTTCTTAGGAAGATTTCTCAAGTGAGACAGCAAGGACAAAGATGGAGATGTAAAACCACACACATTCAACTATGGAAGGAGAAGCCTGGCTTAGAAACAAAGCTAACTTTTCATGTTGGAAACTGACTTTTTTATTCCTAGCTACCTTTGAGACAGCCGTTGTTTATTAAGTTAGTGAGAGCATCATTTTCTCTTCAAGATATGTTTTATGAGAGTGTCTTACTAAAATGCATTTACCTTTCTCTTAAACACAGCCCATGACAAGGATATGTACTAAATATATCAGAATGACTGACTTTTTGTGGGGGGAGAATGACTTTGGATTAGGTATACATGGGAGTAAAAACATGAAATAAAAAAGGAAATATAAAGAAATAGGTACACACATACTCATCCAGAATACATAAATGTATATGTACATAGGCCGTGCGTACATGCATGCACACATACCATTGGAGAGTTCAAATGCAGGGATACTCAGGAACTTGAGTGGATAGCTGACCCCAGAGAAACAAAGTTAATTATGTCTCCTAGAAAGTAGATGCTGACATGGAAGGTGGAATGCAAAGGTTTATTGGGGCTTAAAGCTCTCAAAAGGTAAAAGACAGAGGAAGTGAGGTTGAGCAGGGAATCCTCTAACCTGGGGTTTGTTCCTTTCCTGCTGGATTAGATTAGTCCCCTCAGACTGCAACGCAGATTGGAAAGTTTCTTGGGTCAGGAAGTGGGGGAGCCAAGGCAAAGATGCCCATGAGATGAGCTCCACATCAGAGAGAAATACCTCAATTCTGCTGCTTCCATTGGTCTCAACCATGGTAAGGTTTGCTCAGGTGGACTATGATCTTGGCAGAAAAACCAAGGCAGATCCTGAAAGCATTAACAGTTGGAGGCTATCAGCTAACTGTGCTCCCTGCCTCTGAATGGAAAGTTCTTTCTTGAATGAGATCCAAGCAGCACACTTCGGTGACTGCCATTGCAAACCACTTTTCCCCTATACTTCCATGGTAGTTTCCACCTTCTTCAAAACGACCATGTGCATACTTCACAAAATAAATCAGTTTATTCATTATAATCATTTGATAATTACATTTAAATGCAGCAGAATCTCTGTAAGTTGATCACCCAAGGGACTGCAACAAACTGGTCAGCATACAGAGGTGGTCAACATAAGGAAGTAGGCCTGCGGTACATTGAGTACATGCAGTGCATGTCTGGTCTGTGAAAATTATGTCAACCTGAGGAGGTGGTCAACTATGGAGGTTCTACTGTACTGGCTGATTTATAATGAGGGCTGTTTTCAGTTTTAAGTCTCTTTTTCTTGTATTTCCAGTGTTCAGCTACTCTTTTGAAGATTTATTTATGTTCTTTTTTCAGAAGTGCTGATGAAATGGTATTTTCAAAAATTATGATTAGAATGTAAATTTTCAAAAATTGCAAATAGAATGCCTGCCTGCAAATGTGAATAAAATTGGCTATGGACAACATTCTGATTTCAAAAATCATCTCATTCTCTGTTGCTCTCTATAAAACTTACCATCACTATTTTTCCTAAAATTAAACTTATTGTGATAAAACTTCTGTGCACCTTTACCAACTTTCCCCGAATGGTAACATCTGGTATCACCATCGTACAGAATCACCACCGGGAAGTTGACACTGATACATAGATTCAAGAGACAGCGCTGCTCCATCACCATAAACATCCCATCTCTCGGCACTTTGTAGCCACTCTTGTGCTCACCGTTGTTAAAGCATGGCAACTACTAGTCTGATCTCTATTTCTATGATTTTGTCATTTCAAGAATATTTTATAAATGAAATCACATCATCATTATTTATACAAACTTTTGAATTGGCCTTTTCTCTCAGCATACCTCCTTTCAGATTTATAAAAGATTTTGGATTTACCAATAATTTGTATTTAAAAAAAAATCTCTATTCAATATTTCATGGTATGAAATATGAGCACCATAGTTTGTGTAACCATTCACCCTTATTAGGACATTTTCATTGTTTTCAGTTTGTGGTTATTAAAAATATTGCTGCTATGAACATCTGGGTTTTTCATTCAAATGTAAGTTCTTATTTCTCTGATATAGATATGCAGGAGTGCAAGTTCTGGTTGGCATAGTATTTCCATGTTTGGTTACACAATTGACCCTTGAACAACACAGATTTGAGTTGCATGGGTCCATTTAAAGTATGTGGAGTTTTTCAATAAATATATATTGTAAAGTTTTTCGGAGATTTGAGACAATTTGAAAATTTTTCAGATGAGCCATATAGCACAGAAATATAAATAAAGAAAATTAGGGAGAATTTGGTTTGTGATGAATGGATAAAATATACATAGATAATAGCCTATTTGTGTGTAAGGCTTCCAGTCAACAGTAGTACACTAGTAGTCAAGTTTTGGGAGAATTAAAATGTACATGTGGATATTTGACTGCATGAGGTGGTGCTTTGGTGCCCCTTGTCCCACTCTGTTTAAGGGTCAACTATAAAAGAAATTGTCGAAATATTTCTGCCATTAACATATAAAGTGCCTTATATTCTCTGTATCCTCATAAGCCTTTGGTTTTGCCATTATTTTTTATTTATCTAATCTTATTTGTGTAGTGGTATCTCATTATGGGTTTAATTTGCATTTCTTTGGTTGATAATGATGTTGGACATGATGTTTGTGTATTTATTTCTTGACTGATGGTTAAAATATTTATCTACATGTTTTTCCCTTTTATAATTGAATTGTTTTGGGGGGTGGCCAATTATTGAGTTTTAAAAGTTATTTATATACTCTAGAACTAATCCTCTCTTGAATATGGAGTTTTTAAATATCCCCTCTCAATGTATAGCTTGTTTCTTCATCCATTTAACAAACTCATTTGCAAAGCAAACTTTTTAGCCCTGTTAGATGTTCAGTTTGTTGTTTTTCCCTTTTATGGATTATGGTTTTAGTTTCAAGTCTAGGAAACTTTGCCTAGCCCTAGATCCTGAATTTTTTCTCCAAAGTTTTTATTTTTCATTAGAATTGGAATTTTACATGTATAATTTTGCATTTAAGTCTATGATCCCTTTTGAGTTAATTTGTATATAAAGTGTGAAACTAGGTTGAAGTTCATTTTCTTTTTTTTTCACATTTTTATTTTTTATTTTATTTCTTTAATGTTAAATCATAGCTGTGTACATTAGTGCAATCAAGGGGTACAATGTGCGGGTTTCATATACAATCTGAAATATTCTCATCAAACTGTTCAACGTAGCCTTCATGGCATTTTCTTAGTTACTGTATGTAGGCATTTGTATTCTGCATTTAGTAAGTTTTGCCTGTACCCATACTAAGATGCACCATAGATGTGACCCCACCCATTACCCTCCCTCAACCAAAACCTCCCGCCTCCCTTCCCCTTCCTTGGCCCTTTCCCCATAGTCTTGTGCTATAGTTGGGTTATAGCCTTCATGTGAAAGCTATAATTTAGCTTCATAGCAGAGCTGAGTACATAGGAAACTTTTTCTTCTATTCCTGAGATACTTTGCTAAGAAGAATATGTTCCAGCTCCATCCATGTAAACATGAAAGAGGTAAAGTCTCCATCTTTCTTTAAGGCTGTATAATATTCCATGGTATACATGTACCACAATTTGTTAGTCCATTCGTGGGTCGATGGACACTTGGGCTTCTTCCATGACTTAGCGATTATAAATTGGACTGCAATAAACATTCTGGTACAGATGTCTTTGTTATATTGTGACTTTTGGTCTTTGGGGTATAAACCTAGTAAAGGAATTATAGGATCGAATGGCAGGTCTATTTTTAGGTCTCTAAGTATTTTCCAAACATTTTCATTGACTGTGAATGTCCAATTGCCCCAGGATCACTTTTGGAAAGGCTCCCCTTCCTCCATCAAAATGTTTAGTTTCTTTCTCAAAATCACTTAAGCACAGTTATGTGGATCACTTTGTTGCCCTGGGTAGAGTGCTGTGGCGTCACAGCTTACAGAAACCTCCAACTCTTGGGCTTAGGTGATCTTCTTGCTTTAGCCTCCCGAGTAGCTGGGACTATAGGCGTCCACCACAATGCCCAGCTATTTTTTTTTTCATTGTTGTTGTTGTTGCAGTTTGGCTGGAACCAGTTTCCAACCTACCACCCTCGGTATATGGGCCCAGTGCCCTACCCACCAAGCCACAGGCACTGCCCAGATCAAAACATTTTTAAAGAAAGTATTGGTGTCTATACATTATATGCTAGAAAAAAAAATGTGAGAGATGATTTACAACCACACAGCTAATTGAGATATCACTTTCAAACACAACTTACTTAAGCCCAAGGGTTTTTCTGTGTCACCATAAAAGGGGTTATATCGAAAGCCTCCTTCATGCCCCCAAAGTGATTTGCACATAAGAGACGCATAAAAATGAAAAAAAAAATAGTCCCTGAGTCAGTGGTTGATTCAAAGACTACTTGAGAGTACATTGAATTCTTAATTGGTAAAAGGTTGAAGAAGAGACATGGCCCCTTTACTTAGTTCTCTATACTGTGAAGTTAAGTATCTGCAAAGAGTACTGAGTTTCTGAAAATTTCTTTTACCTCTGGTGGATCATTTCTTTGGGGTTGCTTTATGATGCAGCCTTTTTTAGAAACCTGACAGTGCTTTTTCTGCTTGAAGGTAGACTATTAAAATAAACATGAGACTTCACAATTCTGAAAAAGTGGGATTTCTACCATCACTTACTTCGTAAATAAATTATATCTTATTGTGAGTCCAAACTTGCATCATATTTTTCTCTGATTCATACAGTCCTCTATTTTTAGGTAAACATTGAGAAGGGAGAGGTAGTCACTGTGTAGAAATTTCACCAGATGATCAGCCTTAGAATTCCTGGCATGTTGGTAAAGATAAAGAGTCAGTGGTTCTACCCTAGACTACTTAACCTAAATATAATGTTTCCTAAATTCTTCATAAATATATTATGCAGGTAACAACATTTAAGAAGCATGACCCCACAGGCATATTCCAGGAAATATAATTCTCTGTTGCTAATATAAACTTCCTAAATAGCTAGAGATAAATATGAAAATGTGTATATGTATATAGAAGCAAGTTTTTTCTTGTTTTGTGGTTGTTTTGGCAAGAAGGAATCAGTACATGAAAGTGATGCCTGAACCCCCAAATTTATTGCAGCACTTTTCACCATAGTGGGGGGCGAGGGATGGAGTAAGATGGCCGAAAGGAAGTTGCCATCATTAGTCCCTTCACAGGAATACCTAATTCAACAAGTATCCATGCAAACAGGCACCTTCAGAAGAACCAAAAATTAGGTTCTGTTTTACCCAGGACAGAGGCTCTGAAGAGAGTAGAAAAGACAGCCTTTCACTGCCTACACAACCCCTCCCTCATGCCCTGCCAGTGCCAACCAGCACCAAATGGACAGGGAATCTGTGTGCCCAGGACAGGGAGAGTGAAGTGATTGTGGGGCTTTGTGTTAAAACCCAGGGCTGCCCTGGCATAGGGGGACACAGCACAGGGCAGAATTTTGCTGGGGGCTACAAAGGGGGCATTTTGACGAGCCCAACCAGAGGGAAATCCTGTGCCCCCAAACCTGAGTTCCCACTAGCTCCACCAGCATAAAAACAGCAGGCTGGTGCCTGGACTAAATTTTTAAGGCAGTTGGGTCACAGAGGCTGCCTTGGGCAATTCCTGCAGCTGGGCTGGCTCGGAGCCAGTGGACTTGGGGTACATGTGACCCAGTGAGACACCAGAAGCTACAGCCAAGCCAATGCCTTTGTCATGCTTCCTCCAACTCCAGGTAGCCTGGTTCAGGAAGAGTCTTCTTCCACTTGGGAAAAGGAAAGAGAAGGGCTCAGAGAACTTTGCTTTGCAACTTGGGTAACAGCTAAGCCAAACAAAGTACTGAGCAGACTCCTCAGGTCCCTGAGTCTTGGTCTTAGTTCCTGGATGGCATTTCTGGACCCACCCTGGGTCAGGAGAAAATGTGCTGCCCTGGAGGGAAGGACCCTGTCCTGGCAGGATTCACCACCTGCCAATAAGGAGCCCCTGGTTTTTGAGTAAACATCCAAGGTAGCCAGGCAACGGTCCCTATAGGCTTTGGATGCTACTGAGCTGGCTTCAGGTATGATCTGGTGCTGGTGGCCATAAGGGAGTGCCACGTCACTCCTCCCAAAACTCCAGCAGCCCAGCACAGACAGTGATAATCCTTGGGATTTTCTTTTCTCTTATTCAAGCTCACCAAGGTGGTATCACCAGGGGTCTGCAAGAGTCACAGGGTAAAGGCCTGCCTCACTTTCCACCTTACTGAGGATGGATATATTTTCCATGTAGTTGGACAAATGACAAGTGATATTAGAGCATCTGGGAATATCCTTAAAATGATGAAGATATCTCCAGGAGTAAGTTAATTCCGTATTAAAGATAATTTAAATATATTAAAATAACTTTTGAGAATCTATTAAGTGCAAAGCCTCCAAGGATAAGCTGTCTTCCAAGATCTTAAGGATATCACAGGCTAGCTACTCAATGAAGACATTTGCAGATAGAGAAAGTGAGGGCGTGATGCTTACTTTGTGTAGTTAGATAATAAGCACAAATATGATGCAAATGTAAATTAAGCAGCATGAAGTTGGTTATAGCAGATGCCCAATTAAAAAAAAAAAATTGGTAGCTGTCTTTCAGTCAACATCTTTGTCTTTCTTAATCCAGGTAGAAAGAAAATAACAAATGAGACTGGCTAGTTATCCTTAGAAAAGAGGCTTTGTGAACTGTAGTGAACAAACGTTAAAATACTGGAGTCAAACATTCAGGGAAACATGAGGTGGACATTTTCAGGCAACTAAACGGTGCAAACAAGAACCTGTCAGCAAATAGAAATGATTTATCTTAAAAGGTCAGGGAAAATTAGCACACAAAAAGTAACTTCTTTTGTTTCATTTTGTTTGTGTGTGTTTGTTTGCTTTTATCCCTGCTAACAGCTCATTGACCATCCCACAAGATTATTAGAATGTTGCATTTGTAGTTTGCTCTCCAAGATGGTTAAACAAGTCCAAACTTTTAGCTTTTCTTCATTTTCATGAACTTCTGTGTCTATCCTAACCCACCACAGAAGTCATGTCTGCTAACAATCAAAAGAAAATATGCATGAAACTAACAGATTAACCTATGAGAGACACTCCCAGTATCAAATAAAATAAAATTTAGTGCTGAAATGTACCTTCTAGATTTAAATCTTCCCCTTTCTGAGCCTCAGAAGTTTATCTTCATGTATAAATTCCAGGGAGAAAGAGACATAGGAGTGAATTCTCATCCAAACAGATCCAGGGCTTTTAACTTCTCTTATTCCCCCCAAAACTTCAAGACTGCTATTTTTGATAGGCTTATCAAAGATCAAATGACGATAAGTAGCTGGGTTCATCTCTTGGTTCTCTATTCTGTTCCATACATCTACTCTGTTTTTGTGCCAGTACCATGCTGTTTTGATCACTAGAGATTTATAGCATAGTCTGAAGTCTGGTAGGGTGATTCCTCCTGATTTGTTTTTATTTCTGAGTAATGTCTTGGCTATTCAAGGTTTTTTATGATTCCATATTTTTTCAAGGTCTTAAAGTATGGCAGTGGTGCTTTAATAGGGATTGCATTAAAATTGTATATTGCTTTGGGTAGTATGGACATTTTAACAATGTTGATTCTTCCCAGCCATGAGCATGGTATGTTTTTCCATTTGTTAACATCTTCAGCAATTTCTTAACGTTTCATAGTTCTCTTTATAGAGATCTTTCACGTCCTTTGTTAGATAAACTTCCAAATATTTCATCTTCTTTGGCACTACTGTAAAAGGAATAGTCCTTGACTGTTTTTTCAGCTTGATTATTGTTGGTATATATATAAATGCTACTGATTTGTGAGTACTGATTTTGTATCCTGAGATGCTGCTGTATTCCTTGATCACTTCTACCCCGTTTTCCTGAAAATAAGACATCCTCCGAAAATAAGACCCACTTACAGGAAAGATAAGATGTCCCCTGAAAATAAGACTTAGCGCATCTTTGGGAGCACACTTTAAAGTAAGACACTGTCTTATTTTCAGGGAAACAGGGTAAGAGCTTTGTAGTAGAATCCCTGGGATTTTCCAGGTATACAATCATATCATCTAAGAAGAGTGAAAGTTTGATTTTTTTTCTGACCCCATATGGCTATCCTTGATCGCCTTCTCTTGCCTGATCACAATGGCTAAGACTTCCATCGCAATGTTAAAAAGCAGTGGAGACAGTGGGAAACCTTGCCTGTTCCTGATCTTAGTGGAAATGTTTTCAATTTTACTCCATTCAATATGATATTGGCTGTGGGTTTGCTGTAGATGGCCTCTATCAGTTTAAGAAATGTCTCTTCTATACTTATTTTCTTAAGTGTTCTGATCATGAAAGAATGCTGGATATTTTCAAAAGCTTTTTCTGCATCAATTGAGAGAATCATATGGTCTTTGTTTTTTAATTTGTTAATGTGATGTGTTATATTTATAGATTTATATATATTGAACCATCCTTGAGACTCTGGGATAAAACCCACTTGGTCATGGTGTATAATTTGTTTGGTGTGTTGCTGAATTCTGTTTGCTAGGATCTTATTGAATATTTTTGTATCAATATTCATTAGAGATATTGGTCTGTAATTTTCTTTTCTTATTAGGTCTTTTCCTGGTTTGGGGATCAGTGTTATATTTGCTTCATAGAATGTGTTGGAAAGTATGCCTCTTTTTCTATGTTTTTGAAAAGGTTCAATGGGGGAAAGACATCCTATTTAACAAATGGTGCTGGGTGAACTGGCTGGTGACTTGTAGAAGACTGAAAGTGGACCAACACCTTTCACCATTAACTTAGATAGACTCTCACTGGATTAAAGATTTAAACTTAAGACATGAAACTGTAAAAATACTAGAAGAAAGTGCAGGGAAAACACTTGAAGAAATCAGCCTTGGAGAATATTTTATGAGGAGGACCCCCCCAGGCAATTGAAGCAACACCAAAAATACATTGCTGGGATCTTATCAAACTAAAACGCTTCTGCACAGCCAAGAACACAGTACGTAAAGCAAGCAGACAGCCCTCAGAATGGGAGAAGATATTTGCAGGGTATGTCTCTGATAGAGGTTTGATAACCAGAATCCACAGAGAACCCAAAAAGAACAAATGATCCCATCTCATTGTGGGCAAGAGATTTGAATAGAAACTTCTCTGAAGAAGACAGGGACATGGCCTACAGACACACAAAAAAATACTCATCATCCTTAATCATCAGAGAAATGCAAATCAAAACCACTTTGAGATATCATCTAACTCCAGTAAGATTAGCCCACATTACAAAATCCCAAAACTATAGATGTTGGTGTAGATGTGGAGAAAAGGGAACACTTCTGCACTGCTGGTGGGTTTGCAAGCTAATGTGTTCCTTTTGGAAAGAAGTTTGGAGATCACTTAGGGATCTAAAAATAGACCTGCCATTTGATCCTCCAATTCCTCGTAGCCCAATTCATAATTGCTAAGTCATGGAAGAAGCCTAAGTGCCCATCAACCCATGAATGGATTAATAAATTGTGGTATATGTACACCATGGAATATTATGCAGCCTTAAAAAGATGGAGACTTTATCTCTTTTATGTTTACATTGATGGACATGGAACATATTCTTCTCAGTAAAGTATCTCAAGAATGGAAGAAAAAGTATCCAATGTACTCAGCTCTACTATGAAACCGATATATAAACAAACGCACTTTCATATGAAAGCTATAACCCAACTACAGCCCAAGATGAAGGGGGAAGAAGAGAGGATGGGGTAGGGATGGGGGAGGATGGGTGGAGAGAGGGTAATTGGTGGCACCACACCTATGGTGCATTTTACAAGGGTACATGTCAAATCTACTAAGTGTGGAGTATAAATGCCTGAACACAATAAATAAGAAAGTACAGTGAAGGCTAGGTTTACCAGTTTGATGAAAGTATTTCAAATTCTATATAGAACCAGCACATCGTACCCCCATAAATGCATTCATGTACACATCTATGATTTAATAAAAAAAAGACAGCTATTTTTTTAATTGGATCTAATTAAATGTATGACTTATTTCTTGCTTGACTTATTTCAGATTTTTTTGAAGTATCCTTATTCTTTAATTATTAGTTTTTAGAAAAATTAAATGACACAATCTCAGGGTAACACACATCCTACCATTCAAAGTTAATCTTTTATTTATATAAGAAAAGAGATAAACCCCAGATTAAAGTACTTTAATAGCACAAAAAATAAGTACAATATTTATGCCCCCATTAGCTTTCTGTTTTTAAAAATATTGACACAATATGGTAATCTGAGTAAGCTTGTGTTTTCAAGGTAGAGTTGAAAGCTCATTATTTTTCACTTTGCCTAAATCCTTAATTCGAATCCATTAGTGAATCCCAATTCTATGTAGTTTTGTTTTGTTCTTTTTGTTCTGTTGGTGCTGTTTGCTAAACAACCGGGTAGAGATGCTATTGCCATTTACTGAAATATGGATTACTACAGAAGCATCCATTAGGGGTGTAAATCATCTCAGCAAAGAGGCAAACGTGTTAAAAACTGATTTCTGTTTCTATTTTCTTTTTTTTTAATTTTAATTTTTTTTATTAATTATTTATTATTAAATCATAACTTTGTACATTCATGCATTTATGGGGTTCAGGTGTTTCTATTTTCTTATTCATTTCCTCTCCTCCTAAAGACCAAGTGTATTTTAAATATCCCATTTGTACTTAACCCAGATTTTTTATCTCAATAGCCTCTAATTGCCTATAACACACACACACACACACACACACACAATTGAAGTGCCTACTATGTATGAGATAATATCAGACCAGATATTGCTAAAGTGACACAATTTCCTAGTGTGAGCATTAGATGAAAATGAACATTCTTTAAGTTTATGACTCATTTTGGCTGAATTTAGGTATATTTGTCTATTGTGTGAGCTACTCATTAACTTTTATGTATATGGGCGTACAAATGTTTTTGCAGTTTGTTGAAAACATTATTCTTTTTCTACTGATTTGCCTTTGCAACTTAGTCAAAATCAATTGGCCAACTATTTGTGGGTCCACTTCTGGACTCTATTCTATTCCATTGATCTCTTTGTCTGTGTTTCTATTTAAAAAAAATCTGAGAAGAAAACATAGAATAAAACCTGTCACATTTAATTAGAAAAAGAAAAAAAAAAACCCACAATATAAATGGGATTATGTCAAAATGTAAAACCTCCGTTTTTTTAAAGACACTGTTAAAAGAATGCAAGCTAGAGAGTGGTAGAAAGAATTTACACTATGTATACATCTGATAAAAGAATTAAATCTGGAATATTAAAATAACTCTTAAAACTCAAATAATGGAAAAATATAACAAATTAATGAAAAAATGCACAAAGTTTTTTTGTTTTGTTTTATTATTATTTTTTTTTATTGTTGGGGATTCATTGAGGGTACAATAAGCCAGGTTACACTGATTGCAATTGTTAGGTAAAGTCCCTCTTGCAATCATGTCTTGCCCCCATAAAGTGTGACGTGTAGCACAAAGTTTTTGAACAGGGACGTCAGACAGATTATATGGAAAACAAATCAGACAATAAGAAAATGCTGAACATCTTTAGTCTTTGTGGAAACAAAAATTAAAAGCATAATGACACATCTATCAGTATGACTGAAGTTGAAAAGATAGGCCTTATCAATCTTAGGAATTTTTTTCTAATTCTGTGAAAAATGGCATTGATATTTTGGTAAGAATTGCATTCTATCTATAGATTGCTTGTGGCAATGTGGCCATTTTAATGATATTAATTTGTCTGATCTGTGAGTATAGGGTGTTTTTCCATTTGTTTGTGTCCTGTAGAATTTCTTTCATCAGTATTTTGTCTAGGCAAAGGATTTATGACTAAGACCTCAAAAGCACAGGCAACAAAAACCAAAAATAGACAAATGGGACTAAATAAAATTAAACAGCTTCTGCACAGCGAAGGAAATAATAAACAGAGTGAACAGACAACTTGCAGAATGGGAGAAAATATTTTCAAAGTATGCATCTGACAGGGGACTAATATCTAAAATTTAAAAGGAACTCAAACAAGTCAACAAAAAATCTGCAAAAATCTCATTAAAAAGTAGCCAAAGGACATGAAAGACATTTTTCAAAAGAAGACATACAAGTGGATAACAGGCATATGAAAAAATGCTCAACATCACTAATCATCAGAGAAATGAAAATTAAAACCACAATGAGAAATCATCTTACACCAGTCACAATGGCTATTATTTAAAGGAAACAATAACAGATGTTGGCAAGGATGCTAAGAAAAAGGAACACTTATACACTGTTGGTGGGAATGTAAATTAGTACAACCTTTGTGGAAAACAGTATGGAGATTTCTCAAAGAAGTAAAAATAGAACCACCAGGCAATCTAGTAATCTCACTGCTGGGTATCTTCATAAAGGAAAAGAAATAATTTTATCAAAAAGATACCTGCACTTCTAATGTTTATTATGGCAGTATCCACAATAGCAAAGATGTGGAATCAACCTAAGTGTCCATTAATGACTGATTGTGTAATGAAAATATGGTATATATGCACAATGGAATACAGCCAAAAAAAGAATAAAATCATGTCTTTTGTAGCAATATTGATGGAACTGGAGGCCATTATCTTAAAAGAGACAACTCAGCGAATGACAAATACCACATGTTTTCATTTGTAATTGAGAGGTAAATAATGTATACACATGGATATAGGGTGTAGAATGATAGACAGTGGAGACTCAGAAGAGTAAAGTATTGTGAGGGGTGAGGATGGTGAGAAACTAATTAATGAATATAATGTACATATGTTATTCAGGTCATGGCTAGCCTAAAAGCCCTGGTTTAACCGCTACACAATCCATACATGTAACAAAATGGCACTTGTACCCCATAAATTTATAAGTTAAAAAAAATTTAAGAAGAAGAAAATAATAACATTTTTTAAATACATGGATAGACCATGCTGAGGGTTAGTAGGGATATGGAGGGACTGGGACTCTCATATATTGCTGGTAGAAAAGTGAAATGGTACAACCACTTTGGAAAAGAGTTTGAAAGTTTCTTAGAAAGTTAAAAATAATCGTACCCTATAACTATTTATTTCTAGGTATTTATCCAAGAAAGAGAAAGCATTGGTTCACAGAAAAATCTTACATATGAATGCTTATAGATCCTTTGTAACAGCTAGAAATTGGAAATCATTAAAATATTTATCAGCAGAGGAATGCATAAACACATTGTGAGATATACCTACAGAATGGAATATTACTTATCAATAAAAAGAATAGATTATTGATACACATGGTATGAGCGTTTCTCTATAATTATGCTGAAATAAAGGAGCTGTTTAAAAATAGTCCCAGCTACTTGGGAGACTGAGGCAAGAGAATTGCTTAAGCCCAGGAGTTGGAGGTTGCTGTGAGCTGTGTGAGGCCAGGGCACTCTACTGAGGGCCATAAAGTGAGACTCTGTCTCTACAAAAAAAAAAAAAAAAAAAAAAATAGCATACAGCACATACTAAATGCTTCTACTTATAGAAATCTCTGTAAAAAGAAACACTCATCCATAGTGACAGTAGTGCTGGTGGTGGGGGTGAGATGGCTGGGAGGAAGAAGGTAAAATGGGACAGAAGGACACTTTGGGGGATGGTGAGGATACTCCCTATCTCCACTGTACTAATGTTTTCATGGATGCGTCTATGTCAAAATGTATCCTGTTCTGTACTTTAGTGTGCTGTTTAGCAGATGTTAATTATACTTCAAAAACCTAGTTTTAAGAAATCTCTAAAGCTGAATGTTTTAAATTGAATCCAGTGACCCTTAAATGTCATTAAAGGATGACATTTTTGCAACAGTGCACAAAACCAAGCAACAACGATAATGAACATCACTCTGCAAGACTCTGTCACACATCGACACAAACACAACTGTGAGACACCATAAACTTGTTGCTCTAATTCAAGCTCTGACATTCTTGCAACAGAAGCTCACGCACTTGATTCTGAAGGTTTTATCTAGTTTCCTTGGACTTTGCCTATCCATCTTTTCTCAGTTCTTCAGGTCTCAACCCCATTCTTTACCATCTTAAAGCTCTCTCTTTCTACCTCAGGTACACTTGCCCAATACCGTGCCTCTTATGTAGTGTGAACTAGGTACTTGTGATAATTGCTTTGTAAAAGCAGAGCTATCTTGGTCTTCCTCACTTGGTTCCCATATGTCTCACACATGCTAGGTGGTTAATAAATGTTTACTGTGTTAATTATGTTATAGTTTGAGGTCTTACCACTGAGTTTGTGAACCCGCCAGCCTGCACTCATGTTGGCAGCAGTGCAAACAACTTTCATAACTTGGGTATACCAGTGTCTCACAGTTGTGTTTGTATTGATATGTGGTGGTGTCTTGCTGAGTGACATTCATTCTCGTTGTTGCTTGGGTTTGTGTGCTGTTACAAGAATGTTAGAACTTTAATTAGAGCAACAAACAAACATTCATAAATTTCTTGTTAAATTTGGCAAGAGGGGAAGTGAATTCAGGGAATATTAGCCCAAATTTCTGGTGATAATGCCATGAAAGAAACAGCAGTGTAGAAATGGATGAAATGTTTTTCTGAGGGGAGAGAAAGCATCTTTTTTTTTATTATTATTAAATCATAGCTGTGTACATTAATGCAATCATGGGGCACCATACACTGGTTTTATAGACCGTTGACACATTTTCATCACACTGATTAACATAGCCTTCCTGGCATTTTCTTAGTTATTGTGTTAAGATATTTACATTCTACATTTACTAAGTTTCACATATACCCTTGTAAGATGCACCGCAGGTGTAATCTCACCAATCACCCTCCCTCCGCCCACCTCTCCCCTCCCTCCCTTCCCTTTCCCCTTCCCCCTGTTCTTGGGTTATAACTGGGTTATAGCTTTCATGTGAAAGCCATCAGTTAGTTTCATAGTAGGGCTGAGGAATATTATGCAGCCTTAAAGAAAGATGGAGACTTTACCTCTTTCATGTTTACATGGTTGGACCTGGAACATATTCTTCTTAGTAAAGTATCTCAAGAATGGGAGAAAGCATCATTAATGAAGAAAGATCAAAGTGGCCAGAAATGAGCAAAACTGACAAAAATATTGCAAAAATGTGTCGAATTGCCAATCAAAATCTGCAGCTGACTGTGAGAAGCATAGCAGACCAAATAAACATTAATAGAGAAATAGTTTGTAAATCTTAACTGAAAATCTTGGCCAACAACTCATGGTTCTTGTATAAAGACAGTGCACCAACTCACATAGCACAGACTGTGAGGAAGGGGAGTTTTTAGTCAGTAAACTAACAGCAATACTGGAACACCCTCCCTACTCACCTCATCTGGCTACACTGACTTTTTTCTTTACTCCAAGATAAGGGAAATATTTAAAGAAAGACATTTTGATGACATTCAGGACCTCAACTGTAATAAGATGATAGCTTTGATGGCCATTCCTAAAAAAGAGTTCTAAAATTGCTTTGAAGGGTAGAGGAGATTCTGGTGTTGGTGCATAGCTTTGGAGTACTTGAAGGTAATCATACTGATAATCAGCAATGAGGTATGTAGTACTTTTTCTGGGACGAGTTTGCTAACTTAATTGTCAGGCCTAATAATACATACATATACACATCACACACATACACATGCATCTTTTTTCGTATAACTTTTACAGTCTTCCATTTATTTTATTTCCCTGTTGATAAATGTAAACAGTGTATATTTAGACTAAGTCAAATAACTTTGTAATTAACAAAGGGAATCCAGTCTTTCAACTGCTTAATTTCAGCAACTCTATTTTAAAATCAAATAAATATTTTTCCCACTTAGTAGTTGTCTGGCCATAGGCAAATTTATGAACCTTTCTTAATTTCAGCCTCCCTGCATCCAAAATTAATATATTTGAGTCTACATTCTGGTGTTGTGGCAAGGTCTCAATGATCCCATGCATGAAAAGCATATCTAAGTACTTGATATATGGCAAGACCTCACATTATGAAGGCCATAAAATAATAGCCATATCTGAGGAACATTTCAGTTTCTCCCACTCTCCTCCTAAACTCAACCAGTATTCCTGCATTAGATGGTTCAGCAGCATCTACATAGCTCTCTGGAATGAATGTTTCCCTTTATTGTTGTGGTATGTACTTCATTTGAGGTGTAAGTACCCTGAATCAACCCTCTTCTTTAAGATGAATCACTTTGTATAACTTATATAAGAGGATGACTACATAGTGAGCATCTATCATGTTACAACCATTTGCTGTCTTTCATTGCACTAATCTTCAAAATAAGCTTCAAGTAGGTAATATCTCTATTTATAAGTAAAGATGCTGAGACTCAGCTCAGCAAGGTCAAGTAATTCATCACAGGTCACACAGCTTGTACATGATGAAGCTGGGTGTCGAATTCAATTGTCTGATGCTGAAATTCCTGTTTCTTTCTACTACATAATGCTACTCTTCTCACTCATCTTATGAAGCTGACTTCCAGGAAAATCACCTTTGGCAAAATCAGCCCCTGCTTTTATTCAGTGCAGTCTCCTGTGAGTTATCGTTTAATAGAGAAAACCCAGGCTGCTGCCACTTTGCCTGAATCAAGTTTATTAAAGCCCTTAAGCTGAAGTAAGGTGAAGGCCCTACCACTTTATACCATTGGGGGGTCAGGAGCATTTACACACGGAGTAAACATAGGTGATGAGCAAAATTAACCATTTACTATTGCTCAGCATATAACTCTATAACAGAAAATTACCTCTGATCCATGAAGGTGACTCAGCTCACCTCCAGGCTAGGTATCTGCATTTCATATTTTCTTAGCTTCTTTCCTGTCGTCTTCTTTTTTAAACCTTTGACAAAATGCTCTCAATGTTTGCTTTTTAATCCAAATCTGTGGAGAAACATAAATAAGCTTTCAAAAGTGATTCAGAGAATCGGCAGCCTTGTTACTTGAGCAGAATTTAGAGAAAGCTTGCCTTATTTTAAAGTGATAAAATATAATAGTAAATGATATTAGATAATGCAAATCACAAGGGTATAAAAGAAATCTTTCAAAAATTTTCAGTGACACTATTAGAGAAATAAGTATTCAAGGCAGTACATATGACACTGTCTGGTGTGATCAAAGTACCAGCATAATGACATAGTCATAATTACATTAATAGCAATTCCAGATACTGCAGGCTTAGCCCATGAAAGGTAAAGAAACTAATAACAAACATACACATTTTATAAGACAGAGGCAAGGGTTCTAATCAAAACAGTGAACAATCAGAATAATGCGCTTACTGACCATTCAGAAATGCTGTTGGTCCTAAACCTCAGGATTTTGGTTGATTAACAGAGGAATGTTCATGCAATTATTTAGTCATTTAAGCATATTTAAAATGCCTGCTATATATCAGGCTGTACCAGTTTTAAGGGATGTGGTCGTACCAAAGACATTTTCCCTAAAATTGTGATGGTCACAGTCTAGGAGAGGAGAGTTGAGTTGAAATGCTTGGCCATATTCAAGTTAGGCCTTAAAAAAATCAAGAAAGTCTTTAAAGGCATAGGAAAGTGACAATTTGACTTCTGAGAGATTAAGAGTTTACCATTCAGGGCATGAAGAAGCTGGGAAAATGCTCTGGTAGGAATGTGGTGCTAGCTGTACTCCAGTGATAGACTCCGTTGTCCCTGAAGTATCATGGACTGCGTATTCTTTCATTGGGGTCCTAACTTATCTGAGCCTTAACACTTGTGACTTCTTAGGGACACAGGGACAGGATACTATAGACCTAAAACATAGGGTGGAGGTATTAGACTTAAGTTGCTTTACGCGTTGTCTTCGGAAATTCTGATGATTTGAGTAGGGTGGATAGCTCATTTATAACAAGCTTATAAAGTCATAAGGACTTTATCAAGAGACCAAAGTTTGAAAAATTCTATCGCAAACACCATGAGATAAAAGCTAGTAAATTATTTTAAGGAGTTTTTAAAGCATACCTTCCCCCTACACCTTGTCTCCAACCAAACACACTAAATAAATAACAACACGATATTTCAACTACTATTATTTCTATATCACATCACCTGGGTGTTTAGAAAACTGATTTTGATATTTATGGTTTTTTGTTGGTGGTGTTATTGCCCTTTTACTGAGTATTTACTTTCCCTGGGACAAATAGTGTGTTTTATTTGTCTCTGCTTTCTCCACAGCCCCTGAGACTTAACACATCATCAGTGATCAATAAATATTTAATAAAGTAAAGTTATGTTTTACATCTGGCCCAATGGTTCATCAAAGGAACCTGAGGCAATGGGCTAAACTAGTAACACCTGAAGCAATCAGGTGTTAGCCATTTGCACCCATTGGCTGTGCTGTAGATCAGTCAAGTGTGCTCAGCTGATCTGCTGAGATCCAGAATAGGGTGGGTGGAGCTAATGAGGATAGGGTATTAAAGCAAGTCCTAGTGTTTGTTGCAGGTCAGTAGACAGTCTTATGCTAAGGCGACTGGAAAGGCCTCTAGAAGCAATGGGTTTAAAAGGTAGCTAGTGGTATAAGAGTTTCAGATTTGCAGAGGGCAAATGCTTAGAAGAGGAGATATCTTAAAAACAAACAAAAAGAGTAGAAAAGAAGCACCACTTGCTTAGAGGGAAAATTGGATATTTTCATACAGTGGGAAAGCGTCTTTCTTCAGTCTAAGGATTGAGATAGTGTCTAAAGAGGACCATGGACTATGCCACTGTATAGCCATAAAGCTATAAAATTAATAGCCAGGAATATTAGAGCTCCATTCGGTCTCATAGTCAGAGGTGGCCAAAAACTGCACTGAAGACTGAAAGGCCTGTGGACAAGCCGGAGGGAAGATGAGGTAATTAAAAAGCAACTCCCTGGTTCTTCCGACCCCTCTCCTTCCTCCCTGGGTATAGTAACCACGTATGCTTTTAAGTTCTTTTCTTTTTTTGCTTAATGTTTTCTAGTAAAAACATCTCTTCTCGGTCTAAAGTATTCTCAACTCCCAATCTAAAGTATACACCAAACCTGGAAAGATTGGATGGAAAAGGGCAAAAAGTCATACCACAGTATTTAACTCAAAAACTCTTGTGTACATTTGGTGGACAAGAAGCCTCTCTGGAACACACACCTTTGGTGGGTTGGGGGCCCATGGGGTCAATTTAACTCAGTATTACTCTCTTTACAACTTTCTATCCCCTCCCACACAAAACAACATCAGGAAAAATTAACTAGTTGATGAAAAATATCCATCCTTAAATTTTTATATGTAAAATAATTCAGAAAGTGATTGACATTGGAAAATGTGGTTATAATTGGCTGCTTTATTTAGGGGCATAGACAGTGTGGGTTGGAGGGGAGGTGAATTAAGCTCATGGTTAAATTTGAGGGACTGGGTTGTAATCCGGACGTTAAGCACTTACTAGCTGTGCTACTGAGCAAGCTGTTCATCTTTACCCTGCCAGTGTTTTTATATGTGTGTATATATATATCTGTAAAATAAGGTGATACTTATGAGACTTAAAGGAGTTAATCTACATAAACTGTTGGATTGATGCCTGGCACATTGCTAGCGTATACAGTAAGTGCCTAGTAAATATAACTGTAATTATTACTCTGGCAAACTAATGGCTGGCTGGCTTCCAGGCACTTGTCTTTTCCAAGGTCTGCTGGGACTACGTTCTATGACTGGTTGATAACCAGACAATATCGTCCAAAGTTTCATTGTGCTGGAAGTTTCAAGCACAAGGGATAGAACAGAGGTAGGATAATTCAGCTAAGTAAAATAGCATCTCTCCCTCTATCATTCGTCTCATTCTCTGTATCTATAAAGTGACGATCATAGTAGCCCTGCTATGGATTTGAAGAGAGAAATAGGTAAGGAATGTCAGTGCTTGGAGTTGGGTTAAGTACTTGGCATTCATTCTTATCATTTAATCATCAACCATCTGATGTGGCCATCGCCATTTTCTCCATTTTAAAGATATGAAAGCTGAGGCTCAAAGTGCTTTTGCAAGTTTCCCAGTCACACATCTCTTATAAATAAGCACAATTTAAACCAAAGTCTGCGTTAGTCCAAATAAGCCCTGTGTTAATAACAATGACCTTGGGTTGCCTCCAAATCAGCAGTTCTCAACTTGTGGGTCGTGACCCACAGGAACTGAATTAAAGGGCCTCTGCGTTAGGAAGGTTGAGAACCACTGCTCCAAATGCTAGCGCAGATGGGGTCTTGAGGGAAAGTCAGCTGGTTTAATCCCCACTTGTTACTGATCTGGAATCAGGATCAGACGGACACACGATTAGGTCATAAATTGAGGAGCTGCCTCCTCACAACAGGCGAAGTGTTAGGTTTGCTGGTCCCTTCATCTGCATAAGGTGAATGATAACCTCAGTGAAAGGACAGATCCATCTTCCCCCAGCAGTGGCCATTTCAGGAGAAGTTGAGGGTTTCCTGTCTTTAGAAACATAGCTCACCATCGCATTCTGAACCATGCCTGGCAGGTACTCTAGGCCACTCATTCAATGAGTGCTTATTAAAACTGCATTTTTTAAAGCACTTGATTCAAGTATCAACATCTGAAAATAGGCTCTGTAAAAGGATAGGTGCTTGTTTTTGTAACTGTCAACACTAGAGGGCTACCACTCAATCCAACTCCAAGTAGATAGTCTTTAATGAAAAGACGAGGGATTTATTTACTTTTTTTACATGTACAGGGGTTGTGTAATACTATCTGATGTCCCTAAGAAGTTACTCATACAGCCACCAAGAAGCTTTCTTTTAATCTATCATAGGTAGCTCTTGGTTATTCAGTAAGTCTTAATGATGAATAATGTGGGATTTAGAGCCAGACCTTTAAATTTACAGCTCATATTCCCCATTTAAGAGCTGTGTTAACTTGGACAAGATATTTAACCTTTCTGTGCCTTAACCTCCTCATCTAGAAAATGGACTAGTTACTGGTTCCAAAACCATGCAACTATACAAAGAATACATTAGTTAATATACACAAAGTGAGCACCAGAGTACCTGGAATGTAGCAAGTGTTCAATAAACATTCACTGTGATTAGTAAATTTGTGCATCTTAGAATATTTTAATTAATGGGTACAGGCGAAACTTACTAAACACAGAATACAAATGCCTACATACAATAACTAAGAAAATGCCATGAAGGCTACGTTGAACAGTTTGATGAGAATATTTCAGATTGTATATGAAACCCGCACATTGTACCCCTTGATTGCACTAATGTACACAGCTATGATTTAACAATAAAATAAAAATATTCTAATAACTTAGCATATTTTAATTTTACATATTTTCTGATATATAAACATTAAAACATATTTACAAATACGCAAACATTTTATATTTAGACAGCAGGCAAGTAGAAAAACAGAGGTGGCTTTCTGATGGTTTCCATTTGAGCAGAAAAGGAAGATAGATAATCGCATCATGACATTTATCCCCTGAGAGACTCAACAGGTCTTGCACATGTAAGAGAAAGAGAAAGCTCTGTGAGGGTATTTGGAAAGTGCTCCTGCAGGTTGTAACAGATGAGCTAAGTGTGCCAGAAAAGTAAAACAGAAAAGCAATCTAAGAAAAAAAAAATGAAAGGAAAAACATGAAAATTCCAGTATTTTGGGTGAGTGTACATTTGATGTGATTAGAGGAATGGGAAATGGGCTTGGGTGTGGGGAATATGAATGACAGAAGGAGCCTGGGGCCTGAGTGAAGAGACCTAGGCCTCACCATAAATGTACATCATCTCTCATGATGTTTCTCTGAGGTGCACAGGAAGGGCTATTAGTGCCAGCATCACGTTGCCTCTCTACAGAGTTAGACAAACTTACTTTGAACCCTTGATCTGCCACTTCACAGCTAGAGGCTCATTTTATACTCTTTGGCTTCAACACTCTCATCTGTAAAGTGGGTACGATTATAATGTATCTAACAAAGGTTTTATGAAATTCATGGCCAAATAACTTATGTAAAACCTGAGGCCTAGTGTTCTTAATTGCCAATGATTTCAGTATTACCAGTGACGAAACCAATGACACATAACTCTTAAGTGTTAAAGTCAAGATTAGAGTCAAAAGCTGATCTCTATGTTTATGGTATTTTGTTTATTTGGTTTTGCATAAGCTGCCATGTTTAAAAAGTATGTGCTTTATGGACTTTTTTTCCCAAATGAATGGATATTAACCTTTCTTCAGAGCCTGGCAGGGAATCTGATTATTTTTCCTGCAGCACAATTTCTAGTGTTATTGTAATCCATTCAGTGAATAGCATTTGGCCACTTCAGAAGCATTTTCCCACTTCCATGTAAATGGTATGATTAGATGTGAAAGGTAATCTTGACTGCTGCCATGTTATGACATTAAAATAGTAATTCAGTTGTTAGCAACCCCTCACAAATAACTATTCCATCCACTCGTGTTTAATACCTCGGTGTCCTTGCATGCCTTTTCCTTTTTGAAACACAAAGCAGTATTGATTTCTCTTCATAACCAACTAAAAAGTGCTTTGAGCACTTTTATCATTTGATTATCCAGCAGTAAATAAGGAAAATAACTTGAAAAAGGGAAAAACAAGTCGATGGGTTACTTTTATCCTTCTCCCTGAAAAACTCAAATATAGACAAGAGTGACTTTTTGATGGGTTCTAATGTCTTTATATTTGATGGCATCTTGGGAATCCTCTTGAAAGTTAACTTGTTGTAATAAAAAGCTCCAAGATTAGAAATAGAATACTACTTCTATAGAATAAGATTGAGAAGTCTCATTATTCCTGGAAGTTCTATAAGTCTCTACTTCCTAAACAGTGTTCATTAAGGTGTTTATTAACTCCCTACCTATTACTAGATTTTTGTGGCTTTGAAAATGAATTGA
Organism: Nycticebus coucang; assembly: GCF_027406575.1. Lineage (NCBI taxonomy): Eukaryota > Metazoa > Chordata > Mammalia > Primates > Lorisidae > Nycticebus > Nycticebus coucang. Next base: position 159,381,517 of record NC_069781.1, read on the forward strand.
CATAGATGAAAAACATTCTTGAAATGTAAATATTGGTGCTAGCTAAGCATCCTTTCTAGGCTAAGCACTTAATTATGGCATTGTTCAATATCTGTATCTGCAGCCTAGGATAATTGCCTAGATTGTTGACAGGGTCCAAACTCAATGCTGAAAGTGACCAGGCAGGACACACAAATAGAAAGTGGGCTGGGGGTGGTGGAGGGTGGAAAATTCAACAGAGTAATCCGCCCTGAAGGTGGTAAAGCATAACCATCTCCAACTGAACATTGTTATGTAAGAATGTTGGCTCAAGGCTGGCAGATCCTCTGACATTTTGAAAATTGGATTCTGGGATTTTTTAAGTAAAATGCAAATTTGAATTTGGCTGCTAATTCAATATCTGAAAACATTGACAGTGCCAAATTACATATCTATCCTAGTTACCATGACTTCATAACAGACTGACCTTAAATTTAGTAGTTTTCAACAATAAGGTTTATTTTGCTCATGAAAGAGTAGTTTGGGTAGGAATCAGTGGGGTCAGCTTCTTGCTATTCTATTCAGGTTCAGTGGGGGTAACCAGGAAACTAGGTGCTAGATTTATTTTCAGTGCCTGGGCAGGGAAAACACAGCTGAATTCAGGCTCTTACAATATGGACTCCTCATGTCCTCTCTACCTATCTCTGTGTGGTCTTCACACATGGTTTCACAAGCAAGGTGGTTTCTGGGGAGCCACCCTGTTTACCTATCAGCTTAGGAACTATAAGAAACCATCACCTTTTAGGAACGAGCCTTAGAAGTCACTTGTCATTACTTCTGAGATATTCATCACCAGAGGCAGTTACAAAGTTCTACTAAATACAAACAGGGAAAAATAAGTTCCCATCCCTCAATAGAGGAGTTACCCAAGAAATCTTGGTGTGTTCTGAGAAGTTCTTCATGTTGGAGGGAGTAGTTGCTAAGCCTCCCCCACTGATATCTAAAGATTTCCTTTCACTTCTACAACCTGGTTTTGCTAGAAGCTTGGCATAACTCGGGTATATTCTACCATATGACTTCTTTCTGGAAGAGTCTGTGGATTGTCCTAGTAGGGACCCAGATTTGCACATGGATGGTGTCTTGGAGACTATGCTGGAGCAGATTAGGAAGTTGTTTTAAAGAGTTCAAGTAGAAGGATAACTAAAACAGTTACTAAAATATTTCTCAAAGTGAAGTAGGTCAAACTGGAGAATATAATTATATTCTTAGCTCCTGGTAGATGAGGCAGGTTCTAGGCCAGGAGTGGGAGGTAAAGGCAAAATATCAAGAGACAAGTTGGCAATAACAATAAATACCCAATGGGATACCTAATGTGACTGGTGTTGTGAAGAAGCAAAAAGACAGAAGTATAGATAAGGCCTCTCATAGGAACATGACAAGAAAGTTGACAGTTCTTTCTTGGAATCAACACTGGGGTATTCACCTCTGACTGTGGGCCAACTACATACTGTGAGCTAATGATGTTACAGGTATTCTTGCTCACAATAGCAATCAGGTGGATTTTCTGAAGTTCCTGAAGTACAGAAGTTTCAAATCAGAGTCAAATGTTAATGGAGCTCACGTGCCCCCATTATAAAAGCACTACAGCAGGTTCCTGATGCAATTTATGAGCCCTATAGAAATTAAATCCCTCTTCTCAATACCTATTGCTCTCCCTGTACATTATAGATACACAGATGTACATAGAGATGATTTCTTCATAAATATTTATCTAGCTCTCCAAAGCAGCACAACTAATCGCTACATTTTTCCTTTAAATTAGAAAAAAAGGCTTAGTGGAGAAAAGTAATTTAAGGATATCAGGAGGAAAATGTTTATGAAATACTCCCGTAAATTGCCTTGTTGTTGTGTTGTCATTTTTTCCGGGGATATGTTTGATTTTAATGTTTTTATTCCGCATTCACATATTTGTTGTGCTTTGCTGTGAAAGAAGACTGCTTTATTATATCATGCACTAGTTTAGGAGAAAATCCCCAAATTGTGTTATTAAAAACCATATAACCAAAATGGTTCATTTTGAAACTGGTTCTTATGGAAAACTAAAAATGATGCTTTTATACCTAGACTTTTGTCTATGAGATGGCAAAACCAACTTCAGGTTTTTTTTTTCCTTATTTTGACCTTTGTCAGTGAATGTATTAATATAGCATAGAAATAAACAATCCAAAAATCAGAAGTTGGGTTCTGGGCCCTCTCAGCAATGCTTATTAGCACTACTTACCTAACATGCAAAGTGAGACAGATGGACTGGGATTATCTCCAAAATATATTGTTTCTGACAGGGCATATTATTTAATATATAATTAAATGAGAAGGTTCCAGGATTTTTGGCCATGATAAAAATAATCAGCTTCATGGACTTCTTCCTTTAATCCCCCAAAGTTTGTTTAGAAAAAGTCAAGAAAGAAAGGCAAACACTTGCTATGCTAAAAGGGAAAAAGACCAAAGACACTAAAAGGTGCCAAGATGCGTTAGGACCATTAATTAGGACCCCCAATCTTTCCACTTAGGATGGAGCTTTCTTCCCAGAGTTGGAACAGACTATGTTCTGAATGTATCCTCCTAAAAATATGTTAAAACCTTATCACCGGTGCAATAACATCAAAATGTAGGTCCTTTGGGAGGTGATTTGGTGTTCAGGGTGGAGCCCTCTTATAAAGATGCTTGAGGGTGTTTGTTCAACCCTTCTGCCATGTTATGATGCATAGATGTTCTGTCTATGAGGAATAGGTAGAAACTAAGCACTGGATCTGCTGGCAGATTGATCTTGGACTTCCCTGCCTCCAGAACCATGAGCATTAAATTTCCATTGTTTATAAATTTCCCCACCTGAGGTATTTTGTTAAAATAGCTTGATTGGACTAAGATGCATCACTTCTCTGTATTTCACTCCAGAAAACTATCTTAAGAGATCTGTACCATTAATGAATATTTGAGAGCCCCCAAGATTTGTGCAAATCTATTTTTTATAGTATATCCAAGGGTTAATTATGGCCTTTTGAATCCAATGTCTCATCATGGTAATGATTTCTTATATCTCACTTATTTTTCTGACTAAATGATCAGTGCAGACTGATAAATCTGTACACACATACATAAAATGCTGTGTTTGTGCCTTCTCCCATTTTGAATCCTTTGGAAAATGGTGATGGGTTCAAACTATCATGGACGGGTTGAGGAAGCAAAGTTAGACTAAACTGTTTATCTCTTTTTTAGAATAAACTCAACAAACATTTGCCATCTACCTAAATTTTGACTGAAAATCTTTAGATACCTTTAACCAAGCAGAAAAAACAGAAAGGAAGTGTGACTGAGTTTATGGAAGGGAAAGAGAAGGTAGAATTAACAATTGTTCTTGCAGACTTTTATTACTAGGCCAGCATTTCTTTTATCCAGCTAATCGTTTGGCAAAATTTTAATTGTTTATCCCTATCTTGGGAAAATAAGTAAGGGAATTTAAGAGACCCTTTACTGAGAGAGCCACAGTTTTCTGAAGAGCGTGTGTGTGTTTGTAAATCCTTTTATGTTGGTATACATAAATTAGTATCAAAATGCAGTTTTAAGAACAGCAAACCCACAATTTCTACATTAGCTTAATTTTGAGCCTACACATTGTAGAAGTACCAGAATGAAAATATGGCACCAAGAAGTATGGAAGGAATGGAGAGTGTGTCCAGAAAATGGGTGATGGAGGGAGAGGGAGCAGGTGCTTAGGAATGATATTTTCAGATACTGAAATGACAAGCAAGAGGAAACTGGCTTGGAAGTTTGTTTGGAGGAAATGGAAATTGCTTTGCAATATATTAAAATACCTACTCCCTGAGAATATCAGTAGTGTTTAAGACAGTTGACAAAGGTAAACATGTTCCAGAACTGCTGGGACCTATTTTAAGACACTCAGGGACTCTCTTTAAAAAAAAAAATAATAATTATCCGGTAGAACCAGAATAAATATGATTTCAGTAAAGAAAATAAAAAGGCGGAAGCAAAGAGAAAAGGGAGGCGGTCTCTACCTTACTCTCACATTGAGCTGTTTATCTCAATTGTCAGTCTCTGAACTAAATTCAAAAGTGAACACCTTTTGTTCCTTTATATATTCTGTATATTTAAGATATCCCTGTATCAGAGCTACAAAGTCCACTATCCTCTTCCTGTTAACTGTTCCAAATAAAACATTCCTAAATTCCTTAATCAAGCCTGTGTTTTATTCAGCAGTGGCTGTCAATATATTAGCATTTAGTATCACAGAGATGCCAAGAATATGGAAGGTAAGGAAATATTTGTAAATCTTAATTGCATTATGGATGTCTCAGTGGACAATTAGGATCAGAACGTGGAGTAAACAAGCAAAACAAATTACCAAAAATCTGACATTGACATCCAAATCTTTATATAGCAAGACTGAGCAATGCTCCAGATTTGGCCATATCCCAAAAAGGTCATTAGGAGAATAAGGATTTTTATTTATTTTTTAATTTTTTTCATGTGCCTAATTTACTCCTGAGGAAGTTTTCATTTCCTGAGGATAACCACAGGATTCAGGCCTTATTTTGGTAGTTCTTAATGATAATTTTGAACAAAATCCAAAATGCTTTACCCCTACGATTCTTGGTACCTGAAGAGATCTTAGACACCTTTAAACCTGTAAAGAACCACTTTTTAGGAAATGAGCTTGTCTGACTGGACGAAGCAAATACTCTGTGGTTACATAGTTGTAGCCTTCAGATATACTAAAAGGCTTCCAGTGGAAAAAGCAATATATTAACTACTCTGTCTTAGCAGGAGAGCAGTGATCAATACTTGGAAATACAAGGAAAAAAGATTCTCAGGGCAGTAGGTTACCACCTTCAAAGCTGGAGAATTAAAAGCAAACAACAAATTAAATATTGGACAGCTTTAACGGTTTAATAATTCGTTTATGGGAGGCCAGAGAAAAGGGGCTTTGTTACCCCAGGCAGAAGCTGAAATTCTGTAGGCCGGTGCTACAAGCAGGTGTGTCTGTCCACCCAGAAACACTGTGTGTGGCCTCCCTTTCCTTTGCCTTCCAATCTGGTCAGTGTTTTCCATTGCCCCAACCCATCCCAAAGCCAGCTGACCTGAGAATTGGGAAAACTCAGCCATCAAAACTCTACTTCCCCATGGCGCGAGCAGGGCAACAAAAAGGCACAGTGTGCTTTTCATGGCAAACGTGGTCAAAGATTGGCACAGTGACCCAGGGATTTACATTTTCATTCAGTTTGAGTTGCATTCCTGAAACTTAGACGTGACATTTGAGCTGAGATATTAAAGATAACAACCAAGTAGACTTGTGAGGGCCTTTCAAAGTGCATTTCAGGTTGAAGAAACAGCAAATGCAAATGCCTGGTAGCAGAAAAAGGTTAAATGCATGTGAGAAGCGGAAAAGCATCCAGTGTGATTGGAGCACAGCTTGTTCGGAGGGGGGAATTGGGTGGCAGTGTTGAGGAAGAGGGTGTAATCATGGGCTGGAACCAGATTATTGTGACCAGGGTGGGTTGTTCAGACCTATGAGCAATAGGTGTTCATTGAAAAAAAAATTTACCAAGGGAACTACAAATTCTCATATTGAATTTGAAAACATCACTCTAGATGCACAGAAAGTGATTTAACATAGACAAAATAGAAATAGTAGGTCACATGTAGTGTTCTGTTACTATTAAAATACTTCATAGCAAGTTAATTTAAGTCAAATATATAATATGTAGGTATTCTCAGTTAAAATATGAATTAAAATTAAAAATGAATTTGGAAGTATTTATGATTTATATATAGAATCTATTTCCTTTACCCTTCATAGTTAATAATTGGAGGCATCATGCAACTTTTATTATGATTTATTTTGAAATAAGGTTATATTTTGAAAATGTTATGATAAAAGCTAGCCTAAGTCCATGATGTCACCAGATCAGTAGAAATTATTTGATCCCAAGATCAAATAGAACCTCAGTATATTTTAAGAATTACATTTAAAAATCTTTTTAGTTTTTGTTATTATAGAAAAGACAAAAGTAACAATTTAAATACTTAGTAGTAACTCCTTAGTTTTTGAGTTTGTCTTTCCACATTTTTCTTTAAAATAAGTACTTCCATGGCAGAACACTCATTTGACCATTTCTGCAGAATTTGACACATAAAGGTGCAGGGATTTATGGGTAGGGCTATGGACTTAATTTTTTAAATTAGAATTTTAAGGTGACAATGGCAGAGAATGTCATGTTTTTCTCAAAAGGGGTTTGTTCAGCACACATTTAACAAAAGGAAGCAGACTTCAAAGTTTTATCTTCCTGATCAACCCTAAGTAAATATTTGTTGGGATCCTGTTAGGTCTTCTTAGCCATCCTTAAGCAGGTGCCTAAGTCTAGATCCTATCTTACGTACAGCAATCACAGAAAGAGCTTATCTCTGTACTCACTTTCTGTGAATATGAGGAGAGCATCATAATGTAGGCAAGGGGTATAATTTTTGACTCTGGATATCTACTAGTCCTTTGGCTTAGAGTAATCCACTCTGCTATGAGTCTCAGTTTCTTCTCTGGAGACAGATTATATTTTTATTTATACCTCACAATTTATAGTAAAAACTAAAAAAATGCATGGACCATTTTATAAACTATCATGTATACTCGGTAATATTTCCCTCCCCTCAGTAGGGTGGAGTCCTTCTTTTGCAAATACAGTCTTCACTTTCACTTCACTTCACTAGCTTAACATATTGCAATGGCTTTCCCTTGCCGTAAGATAGAGTAAAAATACTTTCATATGGTCTCATGTCTGATTTATTCTCAATCTTGTTTCTTGTAGTGTTTCCATCCCTCCTGTATCTAGCCAAAGTAGCCCTCAAATGCTTTGCTTCTACTTGGAGTTTTGGAGCTCCTATGTGTAGTTTGTGTTTTCTGCAGGGGACACAGTGATGAAATGATTAAAATGTCGAGTGATCATGGTGCTTACATACCAGGACAGTAATTACCAACGTGATTGCCCAGACAGAAAATAAGTAAAATGATGCACAATGGGGTGTGTACAATATGGCAATAGGGAAGGAGAATAACCCGTCTAGAGGAGACAGGTACTGGTCAGCTAGCTTGTGCCCTACAGAGGGGTAGCTGCCATATTGCTGCTTCATCTTATTTTCCAATTGAAGGCAGATATATAGCCTTCTTTGCATTATATTTTAGCATGTAAATATTGGATAACAGCAAATAAGAAAAAGAAAAGCAACAAAAAACTGTAAAATCATGTGTGTCTGCTGAATGTGGTTTTCTTTTTTCCCTTTTTTTTATTAAGTCATTTATACATAGATCATAAATACATTCATGCCATTATGGGATTCGATGTGCTGATTATTTGTACAAATTGGAGTGCTTACAGCCTACTAATCAACATAGCTTTCACCTCTTTACCCAATTACAGCAATAAGACATTTGTGATCTACACCTGATAGATGCAACTTGTACTTGCAATGTACACAGGTGTGGTTTTCATTCTCCGGTCTGTCACCCCTTTTTTGGTGGCATCTTGTTTCTGTTTCAGGCCTCCCCATGTTGCTCTTCTCACACAGACATTTCTGCTATTAGCAGCGTCATCCTCTTCATGTATGGAATTCCTATTCACTCTTCCCTGAGATCTCAGGACCTTCTAGCCCAGGGAAGCACTCTCTGACCTCCTGGACCAGTTGTCGCATGCCATACATTCTTCATTTTACCTCCCTGGGGTCTTATTTACTTGCTATTGTCAGTGTTCATAGTTACATAAGCTCTCCCAGGTGGAGTCTGTGTCTCATCACCTGATGTCATCATCTTAGCAAGATTTCAACACACATTTGGAAGCTTGGCCATAGGAACAGCTACTCACTAAAGAGAAAACACTCACCTTTCTAGAATTTGTCATCAAATGAGCCCATGAATAAGTTAGGAATATATCATTTTTTTCAATTTCAAATTAGGCCACTAATGCAGCAGGCTCATTACTGTGTGACTCAAAAAAAGTTGATTAAAAAATTAAAAGTATTGCTTGGCTGTGATGACAGTCCTCAGTGAAAAAGTCAGTCTATCTGTAACATCATGGGTAGCAGAACATTCATTCAAGGCTGTCAAAATCCCTATTGCTTTTATCAGTCTCTGGAAAATCTCTATGTATATGTGACAGCCAGGCAAAGCCAGCAGCAATCCAAAATCCAGGCAAGAAATTTATAATATTTCAAACTTTGCTCAAACGTGTAAGGGGTATATTTGCATGAAGATGGGTGATCTAATTTTGAACTGTGTTGCAGTGTCCCAATAGAAATATATTGCTTCCTAGCAGGAGTGTAAGGCCACAAGGGACCCGGAAGATTGGGGCTTGCTTTCTTTCTATCAATTTCAGCCTATTACATGAGAAGAATATATTTTTATATTGATTAGAAGGGAAATTTGTTGTTGTGAAGTACAGAAATTTATTAGGTTAAGTGGGAAGTATAAAACATATTTGGTTAAAGGATTTCCAGAGGAAAATATGTAATCATCTAGTTCTGTGTGTTTGAAAATAAATATATGGTGTTATATTGGTGCAAGTGAAATATACTATATCAGTAGAATTAGGTGAGCATGACTCACTCGGCAAGCTGTGCACATCGCAGTGAGCAAGAAATTTGAAACTATAACCATAACAGAGGAAGTTTTGAATTTCTTTGTACCACGTGAAAGATCAAGGAACTGGGCTAGACTACAGCAGGATCTAGTACTAAGAGTGAATAAGAAAGACTTTGGGGAAGAACATCTAACAGGGTAAATTAGGTTGTGACCACAGAAATTTCACAAGTGCTATTTCTTCCTTTGACTTCCAGTATGTTATGCACCCTGCCAGGCTGGCATTGGTATTTGGAGAAACCTTTAGACTGGTCTATTTTGTGCTTGATTCTCTTTGTCAAATTTATAAATTGACTAAATTAACGAAGAACTATGACAAGAGACCTGCATGCTATCTGTATACTTACCTTTGCTCTATCAATACCTGACTGTCAAAACAGGAGCATTTATTAACAATCACACAACATAAAGTAAAGGTTACTTACGTGATTTTTCATCCTCTGGATAAATCATTTTAAGTATCCGTTTAAACTCATATTACAAATGTGTCTTAATTTGGGTACCTCTTTGAGAAAAAAGGGAAATTTCAAGTAGGTTATTTTAAAGACAAGAGTATATGAAGAAGGGACCCAAAGAAAGAAGAGGCAGTTAATATGGGGGTATTGATAACTCAGTCACCTTAATGGGTAGAGGTTAATCCTGCAGGAAAGGCATAAAATGGGCACCTCAGAAATTTGCTACTTTCTGGTGGAAAGAGCTGTGATATTTATGTCTTCCATTGGGCCAAGGTTGAGGTCAGTTAATAGTGGTCATTAATCTCTCACTTCTGACCCACCCCACCCGTAGAAAGAGTGGCTGCTGCACGAAGTCCTGAGGCCAGAAGATGCAGATGTCTGTTATTTGGAACACAGAGAAATAGTTTAGTCCAAAGGGATGTAGGCAATGATGTTCACCACAATTTACAGTACTTATGCTAAATGTCTTGATGTCTAATATTTTTCATTATTGATTTCTCTGCTCCCAAAGGATTGAACTCATACCAAAGCCTCCAGTTGTTTTCTTGCTTCCCAAATATTCATTATAATTTTTGTTCCTGAGTTGTTTAACCTTGTATCTTTTAAATAATCAGTATCCCTTTTTTTGCTCTATAAATATCATGTCTTGATATATCTCTTTATAAGTTAAAGGCATTAGGACCTTCCTACCCTCTCTCCTCTTCATTTCTTTCCACATTCCATTTCTTATCTTTTGTCTACTTCTATAATTTAATTTGCCTTTTTATGTGTAACATTACATGTTATATTTATGTACTCTTTTGTAACATAATTAAGCCCTAATCTGTTTGTTTGTAGGTTGAATCTATAAGGGAATAATTAATAATTTATCAAATTTATGAAATCTTATTTTGCATAGTAAATATAGATTGTTCTTGACTCTACCATCTTCTATTTTACTCTAGCTTAATAAGTCTTTGTGTCTGCCCTAAAGCCCTTGTTTTGAGAGTTCTTTTTTTAAAATATTTTTAAGAGAAAAAGCATACAAATTTATTAATGTGCACAGAAAAGAATCACAGAATGACACTCCATCCTACAGTAGGCTACAAATAGCTACGTATCCTTTTCTTAGGAGAAAGGGAGATGGGTAAGTGGGGATGGTTGTAGAGGAGGTAGTAAATTATTTGTAGGGGAATTCAATGGGCTTGAAAAACATCCAATGGCCTGGGACAAAGTCTGTTGGGCCTGCAGAGGCAGATAATAGTTTTGACAAAAGTCTGTCCAGGTGTGTCAATAGACTTCGGTTTTTTCATCTGCAATATGAATTCAGTTAATGAAAAATCAGGGAAGGGACCAGAGGTAATTGTTTTCTTCTTTAGCAGGTCTAGACTTTGGATAGATTCATCCTGTGCTTTGGGAGAGACTGAGGATTGACAGACAGGAAGAGAAGAGAGAAGTCAAGACCTTGAGACTTCTTCAGTTTACCATATTGAAGTCCCATATTTGGGGTACCAATTTCTGAGCCCCAATAGCAGTTGCTCTCCATTGCCCCCATCCCCAACACCTAATACCACCAACCTGCTCTCTGTTTCTATGAATTTACCTAGGGAAAACTTGTCTCATCTCCCATAATCCCTCCAAAATATGACCTCACTCTCACCTAACCTTCCTTCAGCGTCGTTCAGTGTTACATTAGAATTCAAAAGAGTCTTTTATCTCTTGCTAGACTCTCACCCAACCCCCTTCCTCTTAGATGCTTTGTGCATTAAAGACAAGCAAATTGTGTGCAGTGACTTTATTATGAGATTTCTCAACCATTCATTCTAATAGCATGCATTTACCTACTTACACACTTTTCTGGACTTTTGATGTTAGAAAATATCCCTTCTAATTGACTCTTGTTTTGTAATTTTTGGAACTATTTTCTGGATCCTACATATTCTCTCTTCTTTATTTAATTAGAGTATATTTTCAAATTTCTTAAGTGATGGTGTATTAGTAGAGACATATTAGTATGTAAATCTTCATATATACTAAAATATATTCTTTTAACCTGTATGTGTGACAGTTTGAATAGGTGTACAGTTCTAAGATGAACATCATTTATCCTTAAAATATGTAAGTCCCTTCAATACTCTGATATAACATTCAAGTTTATTTGCAAGTGGCTTATTACTGCTCCATCCTTGGCCTCCACCTCAGAATTACTTAGAATTGTCACTTTATTGACTGATTCTGAAATTACGAAGTGATGTCTAAGCAGTAACAATTTTAATGACTAGGCTTATCTTAATTTTGATTACTGATACTCTTTACCTCTGGGGGGAAAAATCTTCTTTACTAAATCTGTTTTTTTATGTTCTTTTTTTGGATGACTATTAATAAGGTATTGAGTATTTTGATATTTTTCTCTGTGTTCTGTCCTCAAAATTTTTGTCTTCATGAAGAAAACAGAAAATGGTATTGTCTTTGACTTGCAACTCCAATTCAGTTGCATTTATTTAACTTTTAGCAATTTCCTATAATAGTCATGATGCTGTTCTTGTGTTGTTACTTTTCATAGAACTGCATTTTTGTTTTATGGGTGCATTATATCAGAGGCTCTGAGAGACACTGTAGGGACCAAGACAGGAAGAAAAACATTTTGAGGGTATGCATTTGCTTATAAATTTTGACTTTTTAAGATGTATATTTCTGGCAATCCTTTGAATATCTGGAAAGCCCTGGAGGACTTCTCATGTTGGTGCATGAGGAAACAGCATAATAGAAGGATATTTCATTAAGTTAAGGGGTCAAGGAATCATCCAGTAAGCCTTTAGATCCCTTCACCTTGTTCTTATGTAGTAAGCATGAAAAGACTTTTTATCATTACTTTGTTAAAGTTTTGCTTAAGTTAAATGTGTGCTCTCAATTAACTTTTGGATGCAGGAGTTTTACATATTTAAAGGAGAATCTATGCTTTTTTTTCTTTTTTTTCTTTTTTTTTTTTTTTTACCTGAGTAGGGAATTTCAGACTTCACCTTCCATAACTTCTAGGGACGTGAGTGTCACTTCTCCCTGGTACACGGACTTCCATGGGAATAAATATTGAGAAGTCCTGTGGGAGAAAGTAGCCTTCAAAGTGATGGGTAAGACTCAACTCCTCTTTCTACGATTTGTTCAATTTACAATCTTTTCTGATATTCAGTTTCTTAATTTGATAAATGAAAATCATAATGCTTGCTGACATAAGTATTTTCTGTAGGTATTGCATTTTTTAAGGTACATGAAATTATAGTATTTGGAAAAAATTTGATATTATGCCTTATATCAGATATATGAAGGCAAATAAGATATAGTCCTTATGAGAGTGTGTGTCATAGCTGATCTTAGAAGATTATCAACACTGTCAAAATAACTATAAATGCTAATAGAAATATTTTAATCAATTATCACTTGTACAGGTTTTCCTTTGGACAAATTTTCTATTTTATACATAAATAAGCATAGGATCAAAGAATTAAAATATTTCCTCAAACTAAACACCAAATAAATGATAGCACCTATATATTAAAATTTTTCTGACTAAGCCCTTCCGGAAAGAGCCCTTGCTGCTTCAATGAAGATTTATAAAATCATTCTAATTTTAAAAGAAAACTTTCAATTTATAAAATGTTATAGTGTAGAAAAGAAAGGACAAGCTTTAAAGAGCAATTGCTTGTCCTAAAATGAAATTCATAGTTAAAAATATATATATTCACATGTACGTGTGTGTGTGTGTGTGTGTATAGCAGTTGATTAGCAAGCTTCTTTAAAATAATGTCAAACAGATGTCAGGTAAATTTCTTCAATGATTATCATGATTTTTTCAGTTAGAAAAATAAAATTTGAAATGCAAGCTTGCAACTAGGATATGATTCAAACCAGAAGAAAAATTGTAAGCATAGCATTAACTAAAAGCAGAAAGCTGCTGCCCCTCCAGTTCTTAAATATGAATCCTATCAGCAGGGACGAGATAGGATCACATGCATGGATATCAAAATAGGAATAATTTACCAAGGCAGGTGCATTTTCATGAAGATTCAACTTCTGCATTCTGCAAGAGCTGTATCTGAGAAATCATCATGAGCAAAAGCTCCAGAAAATAAAAATTACGGTAATCCAAGCTTGAAAAATAAGAAGCGTTTACCTGCATAGCAAATGCCTTTGTGCTGATCTGGGCCCACAGCTCTGGCTAGGTTTATTTTAAAATAGAATGTATAAAGCAATAATAGTTTCAACCAGTACAAATATTCCCTGTGAAAACTGACAATTGAGCATTTACTTGAATGTGCTCCCTAATGTTTTGTTGTTCACACTAAAAGTGTACCATTATAAAAACAATAGTTTAGATTCTAATTGCTAGTGGGAAATAACTCATTATTTGGTGGTTTAATAGTAGTGACCTCTCAAACAACGGCACCTTACAGCATGGTTTGAGACAGAAAGGGTTGCTGATTACTAGAATGTTAACGTATCTCTGTTCTGAAATAGCACAAGGAAAACAAAGAGGGATCAGGTATTTTGACTTACAACCAGCAACTCAGAGTGGGAAGGTCTCACTTTCTTGCTTTGAATGGGTTGATGTTGACAAGTAAGTAATATGCACAGTAGGCGAAAGAGAACATGGATTTAAAGGAACCTAAATTTTAATATCAACCCTGTTCTTATTGAGGTAGTTGTTTTGGTCCGATCCTATTAGGTGTGTTTCCTCATTTGTAAGATGACAGGACTGAACTAAATGTCTCCCTTAAGCTATAGCATTTCATGGCCACCTCTGTTAATCTAAATGTCAATACCATTTGTTGTAGATTCTTTGAATAATGGCCCTCAATAACTTATGACTTCAGATACCCATAAGCTTGTATATTTCCCTCTCTCATTCACTCTTGACTTGGCCATGTTATTACTTTTGGCCAATGGGACATCAATGGACATGTAAGCAGAGATTTGAAAGGTCCTTGTGCCTTGATCTCTGACCTGGAACTACCACATAAGAAATCCTGTCTACACACTGGGGACTCACATGGAAGGGAATCAAGACAATATGGCTCAGTGCAGTGGCTCACGCCTATAATCCTATCACTATGACAGGCTAAAGCAGGTGGATTGTCTGAGCTCAGGATTTCAAGACCAATCTGATCAAGAGTGAGACCCTGTCTCTAAAAATAACCAGCTGTTGTTGAGGGTGCCTGTAGTCCCATCTACTCCGTATGCTGAGGCAAGAGGATCCCTTGAGCCCAAGAGACTGAGGTTGCTGTGAGCTGTGATGCCATAACACTCTACTGAGGGTAACAAAGTGAGACACTGTCTCAAAACAACAACAACAAAAAAAACCCAAGGCATTGTAGCTGGTAGCCAAAACTGATTGTTAAATATGTGACTAAGGTCATATTGAACTATTCATCCATGTGAAGGCAACTAAATGAGCAACCCTAGGAGCCACCAAGAATATCATTAAGAAAAAATCACTCATTGTTTTGTGACACTAAGTTAGGGTAGTTTGTCACAGGCCAATATAAAACTGATATACTATGGGAAAGATCTTCACATAAATAGACCATTGAGCCATTTCTAGAATTACATAATGCAACAATTCATAACTGGCTATTAGAATGTGAGCACTGATTGTTGCTTTGGTTCTTGCAATGATATTGAAACTTTTAACCCAAACTTTCAGAAATGTTTGGTATCAATAAATGGGTCAGATAGTGCAAAAAAAAAAAAAAAGCGAAGGAATCATGTCTTGCTTGCCATTCTGTTGCCAGCACTTGCTGTAATGTCAGCATCGTGTTATACATTACTGTGTAATAAACTATCCTGAAACTAGGTATTACCTCACAGTTGTTTTGGTTTAGGAATTTTGGCATAACTTGTCTGGGTCCTTTGTTTCAAAGTCTCACAAGGCTGCAATCAATAGGGAGTGTTATGGTTTTGTCTGAAACCTCCAAATCCAAGGTCACTCACATGGTGGTTGGCAGGATTCGGTTTCTTGCAGGGTTGTTGGCCATATGGCTAACAGTTCTTGTCATGTGGGTCTCTCCAACATGGAAGCTTACTTCAAATGCCAGAAATAGAGGCTTTCAACAAGATGGGAGTCAGTCTTTTGTAACCCAATAAAGGAAAAGACATCCCATCACTTTTGCTATATTCTATTAATATTTAGGCGCAGCTCACACTCAAGGATAGGGAATAACACAAAGACATGAATGCCAAGTGACAGGGACCATTGAGAGTCAGTCATCTTAGGACATTTCCTATTATACACATAGTAAATTCTAAATGTAATTTTGAATAGTTATATGAATAATCAGCATAAATTGATGAAAAAATGTCAGGCACTGTTTTGCATGCTGGGGATACTCCACTGATAGTGACACAGTCCCTGCTTTCTAGAGAAGCTAGTAAAGCAAGTGATACAGAGGTAGAAAAATTAAAAATGAACAATAAAAATCCTAACCTACAGTTCTTGTGGAATGCTTAAAGTACAGATGAATTCAAGTAGAATGTTTAATTTTGTTGTATTCAGGATATAATTTCTTGAGAGTATAGTAACTAAGCTTGGATTTTAAGGATGACTTATTTTTCTTTTCTTGATTTGGAAATAATCAAGTAAAAGACATTTCCTATGCATGGTTGTGAATTCATCCTAGAAAACGTGCTTCCTACCTCCTTGCTGAATATAACTTCGAAGAACTCCTTTTGGGAAGCTATGCGCCAGCACTGTGCCTAGTCCACCCTTCAAAGTAATTTTGAAACTGTTTTTTTTTTTTTTGGAATGGCCATCAGAGATGTCATTGAATGAGGTCTGACAATTAAGTTTGCAAACTCACCACAGAAAAAGTGCTACTTACCTCATTGCTGCATATGATTGTGGTCATCTTCAAAGTACACCCCTTGGCCATCTGATGACCATAGTGATATTCAGCAATAAAATATGTTGTACTTTTTCTAGGATGAGTTCATGAACTTAAATGTAAGATCTCATATAGAATACCATGCTCTAAGGGGTGTGTGTTTATTATCTGTTTGGCAAAGCAGACAATGAGAGGCAGACAGATGTTGAGTATTGTAAGAATTTTTCCCCTTGATTTGTCAAATATTTGCAGTCTTATAAAGTTTGCTGAAGAACCATCTGTCTCAGAACTTTCAGATGACCCAGTGAAGGTCTTTAAGGAAAGGGAAATAACCCAGCAGGTGAGAAGATAGGATACAGATGCAGAGAGGAGCCCACCTGTAATTGATCTCCCAGTGGCCTCTGTTTCCTGAATTGTTCAGGTTAATTGCACATTGGAGAAAATTGACTAAGTTACTAGTTTGGGACAAAACTATTCTAAAACTAATCTTTTCAGATGGGAAAGAGGAGGTCCTTTGACACTAGGGCATTTCTGAGGATGCATTGTCGAGGAGAATTTAATGATCTGTAAACTTTCACATCTGTTGACAGTTGCTCTCTGCTGTTATTATAGAGAGCAAAATGAGAGGACAGTATGATTTTTAAAATGAGTGTACTGAAGGATTTATTAAAATGATGGGTAGGTGTGAAATGCATAAAACTACAGAATTGTCACCTGGGAAGGACTCACTTGCCTGTTTTACATTGAACAAGTGGTTTGGTAAAAGTATACTTAGAATATTCAAGAGCATGATTGGATTCACAACTAAATTTAAATCCTCCTTCACTTACTTTGTGGGAACTAGTAACTTCCTCAACATTAGGAGCCTAAGCATTTTCATCTATAAAACAGATATAACTCACAGAGCTCTATAAAAACACTTTAACTTAATAGGAATTTGAGCTTCTTTCCTTGTGTTTTTTATGCTCCAGAGTTTTTGGGAAACCGGTGTCAGAATGCTTCCTTTCTTCATCTCTGCTACTCCCTCTTCATATTCTTTATAATTATAATCGCCACTTGACAAAAAAGTCATTCTCACAAACATTCCCCCAAAGCTAAGTTAGCTCCAAGCCAATTCAATAAAGGTGGCTGTTTCCAGGATCTCCAGCACTATTTATGTCCTGAACCATATCATCAGGAGGCTCAGACTAGAGAGAGGACCTGCCTAATCTGAGAGGCCTTGAGCACCTGTCACTCAGTGGCCAACAGTGCAAGTTTCTAAGGCAAGATACACACTAGATGCTTGTTTGCCTAACCCAAGACCCTGAAGTCTGTAGATAAAATGACATTGATTATGGAGCTGAGGTGGAAGAATTACCTATTCATTCTCTAACTCACAGGATTGTACTGAATACCACCCATAGAGCATATATTCTCACAAAAAAAGCAAAAGCCAGCATAAACGGATTGAAATTGCCTAGGTTCGTGGTTTAGAGTAGGGCAAAGTGCGGAGTTGGACTTGTTAGAGATCTAACATCTAAAGGAATCGGTCGTTATAGACATTACATAATTTCCAAAGGCAAAGGCAAGAAAAAAGGGAAAGGCAAGGCAAAGACAAAAAGTGGTAAGAAATTAGTGTTAGAAATTGTATATGCAGGATGGTGATAGTTAAAAACGAATGCAAACTACAGAAGAAGAAATTGTCTTCTGATCTCTCCAAATAATTGGCCAGTCTCAGACATTTTTGAGGAAGATTTTTTTTTTCTAAATTTTAGAATAAAGAAATCCCATCTCTGTTAATGAACAATTCTTACAAATTCTTTAGATAGAAACTGCCTTCAAGGGACACAAGTACTTCGTTTTGGGTAATCTGCCTTTGTCCTTTCATATGACAGGATTTCAGATACGTTCCTTTTGGCCTTCCCCATCACCACCACCATACCCATAATCCTCTCTCACTCAGAATTCTTCCCTCAAATTCCCTTAACCACCAATCAGGGTGGCTCCTTGTATTGTTCTTGCACCTGTCTTTTCAGAAAAAAGACAGACCTGAGGTTTTCCCACTGTGCTACTTCTAGACACAATGTCCTTCACTTTTCTGGTGCTCAGTTGCATGTGAATAAACAGTATAGAAAATGCCTACCTTGGATCTGAAAGTTGCTATAGGGGATGATACGAAAGCTTGAATAAGAAGAAACGATAGAACAGTGGTTCTCAACCTTCCTAATGCCATGACCCTTTAATACAGTTCCTCATGTTGTGGTGACCCACAACCATAAAATTATTTTCATGGCTACATAACTGTAATTTTGTGACTGTTATGAATTATAATGTAAATATCTGATATGCAGGAGAACCCCCAAAGGTGTTTGCGACCCACAGCATCTAGAACACATGAAGTATGTGGTATTTTCTGGTTATTACTGTTATAGCTGATGCTATTAATAGTATACCATTTTTATTTCAATTACTGTTACTTTTTTCCTTCCTAGGCTAAAAGCTGCTTGAGGTTGGAGCGCTGTTTGTTTTCAGTTTAGTTTTTTTGTTTTTTATTTTCCTTTTTTTTATTGGGGATTCATTGAGGGTACAATAAGCCAGGTTATACTGATTGCATTTGTTAGGTAAAGTCCCTCTTGCAATCGTGTCTTGGCACACACCACAGGCCCCACCCCCCTCCCCTTCCCTCTCTCTGCTCTTCCTTTCCCTCACCCCACCCTCCTTCTTTCTCTGCTCTCCCCTTCCCCCACCCCACCCTCCTTCTTTCTCTGCTCTCCCCTTCCCCTACCCCCACTGTGACCTTAATTGTCATTAATTGTCCTCATATTTGAGGACAAAATTGAGTACATAAGATTCATGCTTCTTCATTCTTGTGATGCTTTACTAAGAATAATGTCTTCCACTTCCATCCAGGTTAATACGAAGGATATAAAGTCTCCAATTTTTTAATGGCTGAATAGTATTCCATGGTGTACATATACCACAGCTTGTTAATCCATTCCTGGGTTGGTGGGCCTTTAGGCTGTTTCCACATTTTGGCGATTATAAATTGAGCTGCGATAAACAGTCTAGTACAAGTGTCCTTATGATAAAAGGATTTTTTTCCTTCTGGGTTGATGCCCAGTAATGGGATTGCAGGATCAAATGGGAGGTTTAGCTTGAGTGCTTTGAGGTTTCTCCATACTTCCTTCCAGAAAGGTTGTACTAGTTTGCAGTCCCACCAGCAGTGTAAAAGTGTTCCCTTCTCTCCACATCTATGCCAGCATCTGCAGTTTTGACATTTTGTGATGTGGGCCATTCTCGCTGGGATTAGATGGTATCTCAGGGTGGTTTTGATTTGCATTTCTCTAATATGTAGGGATGATGAACATTTTTTTCATGTGTTTGTTAGCCATTCGTCTGTCTTCTTTAGAGAATGTTCTATTCCTGTCTCTTGCCCATTGATATATGGGATTGTTGGCTTTTTACATATGGATTAATTTGAGTTCTCTATAGACCCTAGTTATCAAGCTTTTGTCTGATTGAAAATATGCAAATATCCTTTCCCATTGTGTAGGTTATCTCTTTGCTTTGGTTGTTGTCTTCTTAGCTGTCCAGAAGCTTTTCAGTTTAATGAAGTCCCATTTGTTTAATGAATTATTTATTTTTATTTTTTTCCTTATTGTTCACTCATAGCTGTGTACGTTAGTGCAATCGGGGTACAATGTGCTGGATTCATATACAATCTGAAATATTCTCATCAAACTGTTCAACGTAGCCTTCATGGCGTTTTATTTATTTTTTATTTATTTTTTTAACTTTATTGTTGGGGATTCATTGAGGGTGCAATAAGCCAGGCTACACTGATTGCATTTGTTAGGTAAAGTCCCTCTTGCAATCATTAGGCATTTTCTTAGTTACTGTATATAGACGTTTGGATTCTGCCTTTAATAAGTTTTACCTGTACCCATTCTAAGATGCACTGTAGGTGTGGCCCCACCTATTACCCTCCCTCCACCTTAACTTCCTCCCTCCCTTCCCCTTCCTCGGCCCTTTCCTCATAGTCTTGTGCTATAGTTGGGTTATTGCCTTCATGTGAAAGCTATAAATTAGCTTCATAGTAGGGCTGAGTACATTGGATACTTTTTCTTCCATTCCTGAGATACTTTGCTAAGAAGAATATGTTCCAGATCCATCCATGTAAACATGAAAGAGGTAAAGTCTCCATCTTTAAGGCTGCATAATATTTCATGGTATAGATGTACCACTATTTGCTAGTCCATTCGTGGGTCACTGGGCACTTGCGCTTCTTCCATGACTTAGCAATTATGAATTGGGCTGCAATAAACATTCTGGTACTCATGTCTTTGTTACATTGTGATTTTTGCTCTTCTGGGTATAAACCTAGTAAAGGAATTATAGGATCAAATGGCAGGTCTATTTTTAGGTCTCTAAGTATTCTCCAAACATCCTTCCAGAAGGAACATATTAGTGTGCATTCCCACCAGCAGTGTAGAAGTGTGCCTTTTTCTCCACATCCACGCCAACATCTCTGGTTTTGGGATTTTGTTATGTGGGCTACTCTTACTGGGGTTAGGTGATATCTTAAAGTAGTTTCCCTTTGCATTTCTCTGATGATTAAGGATGATGAGCTTTTTTTCATGTATCTGTAGATAGTGCACCTGTCTTCTTTAGAGAAGTTTCTCTTCAAGTCCCTTGCCCAACCTGAGATGGGATCACGTGTTCTTTTCTTGCTAATACATTTGAGTTCTCTGTGGATTCTGGTTATTAGACCTTTATCGGAGGTATAACCTGCAAATATTTTCTCCCATTCTGAGGGCTGTCTGCTTGCTTTACTTACTATGTTCTTGGCTGTGCAGAAGCTTTTTAGTTTGATCAAGTCCCAGTAGTGTATTTTTGATACTCTTCAATTGCCTGGGGAGTCCTCCTTATAAAATATTCACCCAGGCCGATTCCTTCAAGAGTATTCCCTGCACTTTCTTCAAGTATTTTTATAGTTTCATGTCTTAAGTTTAAATCTTTTATCCAGTGAGAGTCTATTTTAGTTAATGGTGAAAGGTGTGGGTCCAGTTTCAATCTTCTACAGGTTGCCAGCCAGTTTACCCAGCACCATTTGTTAAATAGGGAATCTTTTCCCCACTGAATGTTTTTAATAGGCTTCTCAAAGGTCAAATAATGGTAGGTAGCTGGATTTATCTCTTGGTTCTCTATTCTGTTCCAGGCATCTACTTCTCTGTTTTTGTGCCAATACCATGCTGTTTTGATCACTATCAATTTATAGTACAGTCTCAAGTCTGGTAGCATGATTCCTCCTGCTGTGTTTTTATTTCTGAGGAATGTTATGGCTATTAGTTTTTTCTGATTCCATATAAAATGAAATACTATTTTTTAAAGATCTTTAAAATATGACATGGATCTTTAATAGGAATTGTGTTAAAATTATATATTGCTTTGGGTAGTATAGACATTTTAACAATGTTGATTCTTCCCAGCCATGAGCATGGTATGTTTTTCCATTTGTTAACATCTTCAGCTATTTCTTTTCTTAAAGTTTCATAGTACTCTTTCTAGAGATCTTTCACGTCCTTTGTGAGGTATACTCCCAAATATTTCATCTTCTTTGGCACTACAGTGAAAGGAATAGAGTCCTTGACTGTTTTTTCGGCTTGATTATTGTTGGTATATATAAAGGCTACAGATTTATGGGTGTTGATTTTATAGCCTGAGACATTGATGTATTCCTTGATCACTTCTAAAAGTTTTGTAGTAGAGTCCCTAGTGTTTTCCAGATATACAATCATATCTACTGTGAAGAGTGAAAGTTGGATCTCTTCTGACCCTATGTGGATACCCTTTATCACCTTTTCTTCCCTAATCGCAGTGGCTAAAACTTCCATTACAATGTTAAAGAGCAGTGGAGACAATGGGCAACATTGCCTGGTTCCTGATCTAAGTGGAAATGATAAATCAATTTAACTCCATTCAATACAATATTGGCTGTGGGTTTGCTGTAGAGGGCCTCTATCAGTTTAAGAAATGTCCCTTCTATACCAATTTTCTCAAGTGCTCTGATCATGAAGGGGTGCTGGATATTATCAAAAGCTTTTTCTGTATTGAAAGAATCATATGGTCCTTATTTTTTAGTTTGTTTATGTGCTGAATTACATTTATAGATTTACGTACATTGAACCAGCCTTGAGACCCTGGAATAAATCCCACTTGGTCGTGGTGTATAATTTTTTTATGTGTTGTTGGATTCTGTTTGTTAGGATCTTATTGAGTATTTCAGCATCCATATTCATTAGTGATATTGGTCTATAATTTTCTTTTCTTGTTGGGTCTTTCCCTGGTTTAGGGATCAAGGTGATGTTTGCTTTGTAGAATGTGTTGGGTACTATTCCTTCTTTTTCTATATTTTGGAAGAGGTTTAGTAATATAGGTACTAGTTCTTCTTTAAAGGTTTGGTAGAATTCTGACGTACAGCCATGTGGTCCTGGGCTTTTCTTTTTAGGGAGATTTTGTATAGTTGATGCTTTTTCAGAACTTGATATAGGCCTGTTCAACATTTCCACTTAATTCTGGCTAAGTGGCGTCCTTCTAGGTATTGGTTGATTTTTTTTTTTCAGATTTTCATATTTCTGAGATAAAGTTTCTATAATACTTGTTAAGGATTTTTTGAATTTCTGAGTGGTCTGTTATTTCATCATTACCATTTCTAATTGATGAAATTAGAAATTTTACTCTTTTTCTGGTTAGGTCGGCCAAAGGTTTATCTATTTTATTGATCTTTTAAAAAAACCAACTTTTGGATTTATTGATCTGTTATGTAATTCTTTTGTTTCAATTTCATTTAATTCTGCTATGATTTTGGTTATTTCTTTTCTTCTGCTGGGTTTGGCGATGGAATATTCTTCCTTCTCCAGTTGCTTAAGATGTCCCAGTAAGTTATTAACTTCCTCTCTTTCTGTTTTCTTGGGGAAGGCTTGCAGTGCTATAAATTTCCCTCTTCGGACAGCCTTTGCAGTATCCCAGAGGTTCTGGTAATTTGTGTCTTCATTGTTGTTTTGTTCCAAAAATTTGGTGATTTCCTTCTTAATCTCATCTAAACCCATCTATCCTTCAGCATAAGGTTGTTTAGCTTGCATGTTTTTGTATGGGTATGCAGGTTCCTGTTATTGAGTTCAACTTTTATTCCATGATGGTCTGAGAAGATGCAAGGAATAATTTCTATTTTTTTAAATTTTCTGAGGTTAGATTTGTGTTATAGGATGTGGTCGATTTTGGAGTATGTTCCGTGGGCTGATGAGAAGAATGTGTATTCAATTTTTTTGGGAAGAAATATTCTGTAGATGTCTGTTAAGTCCAGGTGTTGAATGGTTGTGTTTAAATCTAAAATTTCTTTGCTCACCTCCTTTTTGGAGGATCTATCCAGCACTGCTAAAGGGGTGTTAAGATCTCCAACTACTATGGAACTGGAGGAAATCAAGTTGCTCATGTCTGTTAGAGTTTCTCTTATAAATTGAGGTGCATTCTGGTTAGGTGCATAAATATTAATAATTGAAATCTCATATTGAGTATTACCTTTAACAAATATGAAGTGTCCACTCTTATCCTTCCTTATTTTAGTTGGTTTAAAGCCTATTGCATCTGCAAATAGGATTGCAACACCTGCTTTTTTCTGCTTTCCATTTGCCTGGAGTACAGATGACCATCCCTTCACCTTGGGTCGATATTTGTCTTTTAATGTAAGATGAGATTCTTGTATGTGGCAGATATCTGGCTTGAGTTTTTGTATCCAGTCAGCCAACCTGTGTCTCTTTAGAGGACAATTTAAACCATTCACATTAATTGGGAATATTGATAAGTCTTTCGAGACTCCGGTGGACATTTTTAATCCTTTTGCAACTGTGGAAGTTGGAATTTGATCAAAATTTTCTGGGTGGGTTTAGTTTTGTGGTGGAGGATTATGCTGGTCTTTATGGAGGATAGGTCTGAGAATATCCTGGAGAACTAGTTTAGTTATGGCAAATTTCTTTAACATGTGAATGTCATGTAAGTATTTTATTTTTCCATCATAAATGAAACTCAGTTTAGCTGGGTACAGGATCCTGGGTTGCACGTTATTTTGTTTTAGGAGATTAAAAGTCGATGACCATCCTCTTCTAGCTTGAAAGGTTTTAGCAGAGAGATCTGCAGTTATTCTAATATTCTTGCCCTTGTAGGTGATGGTTTTCTTTTGACTGGCTGCTTTCAGAATTTTCTCCTTCATATTAACTTTAGTGAAACTGATTATGATGTTTCTGGGGGATGCCTTATTTGGGTTGAGTCATGCTGGAGTTCTGAAACTGTGCTATCTGAATTTTAGCATGTCTTGGCATGTCTTGAAAGTTCTCCTTCATAATCTCATGGAGAAGAGACGCTGTGAAGCCACTTCGTTGCTTTCGGGGATCCCTTTAAGACGAGTATTGGTTTTCTTCGAATTATTCCAGAGCTCTCTGAGAGAGTAATCTGTTTTTGCCCTCCATTTCCCTTCCTCTTACAGAGTTTGGGAGTGTTGAAAGCTCTGTCTTCAATGTCAGAAATCCTTTCTTCTGCTTGGTCCATTCTGTTACCGAGGGATTCTACTGTGTTTCTCAGAACTTTGCTGCAACTTCTTGTCTCAATGTGTCAAAATCTTTGGTCATTTGGTCTTTGAATTCGTTGAATTCTTGAGATTTCTTTTGGGTTACTGCTTGGAATTCTAATTCGATCTTATTTGCTATCCGGTTTCTGAATTTGATTTCTGACATCTCAGCTATTTGTGCATGTGATCCTGTGCTGCGTCTGCCCCATTGATCCTTGGGGTAGTCGATTTACTCTGATTATTCATATTGCCAGAGTTTTTCTGTTGATTTCACCTCATGATGGTTTTTCACCGCTGCCTCTGGCCATCCTCAGATTTGGGGAGGTGTCTCTCCAAGATTAAACCCCAGTGGGATCACTCTATTGTTGTTGGATCTTTGTAGGGAGTGACCCTGTGTAGCTCCTCTGGGGCTGCCCCAGCCCGGGAGTTCTGGTTGTGGAAGCAGCTCCAGAGTGTGACACACCCGGATCAAGCAACAGGGCAGGAGGAGGTGCACATGGTTCTGGGAGTGCCTGGCGCCCAGTGACTTCGGCACAGAGAGCCCAAAGCTCCAGCAGTCTCTGGCCAGGGGAAGTGCTCTGCGCAGAAGCAGGGAGGGCTCTAGAGGGCACACAGCTACCAGAGTCCCTGGCCTACATGAGCAGGCTGGTGTGGAGGCAGGGAGGGTACAGGAGGGTGGACTCAGGGTTCTGCGGCTCCCGCAGTTTCTGGTCAGGGCATGCGGAGGCCCGGTGGTTGCGGGTTGTGGGTCGGGGGTTGCGGGTCATGGTGCAGCTCTTATGGAGGTCTGGGCAGTGCCAATCCAGGAGTTTGAGGTTGCTATGAGCTGTGATGCCACTGCACTCTACCCAGGGCAACAGCCTGATGCTCCAGTTTGTCAAAACCAGTCTCACTCTGCCCCTGAGGGTTAAGGCTGTAAGACAGCTCAGTCCCTGCCTTTAGGCTGCTCAGTCACTAGGTTACTAGCTCCCACCCGATCCTTGCTCTGTGACCCTGAGGGCAGAGCTTGCCGGGGCAGTTCTCACAATGGCTCCCTGTGGCCTACAGCCAAACACTATTAGCTCTGTCCAGCTCAGTGGCTCAGTCTGGGGCCCTAGACAATCCCAAAGTTCTCCATACTCCTGCTCAAGCTCTCCCCAAGGCAGTTCAACTGAGTGCCAAGTCCAAAAACACTGAAGCACTTCGCAGGTAAGGCCTTTCTAGTTTGCAGTCTCACTGCTGCTTGTATTTACAGCTGCCGGTGGGATTAGGTCGATGTAACACACACAACCACTTGCCAGTTTTCCACTGTTTTTGTCCTCCTCTTGGGGTCCAGAAGTCCCTTGCTGACTCCCTGTATCCTCAAAGGGATGATTATAGGCAGATACCACCAGCCAGAGATGCCTGGAGTCTTATCTCCCCAGACTCACCGTGCCCAGTTGCAAGGAAGCTGTTACTCAGCCGCCATCTTGCTCCACCTCCCCATTTGTTTATTTTTGTTGTTGTGTCCTTAGTACCTAATTTAGAGTCTTAATGTATAAGGTAATCACACTTTTTGGCAATTGGTATGACAGATTTGTTTTTGTAAAAAGTCTAAATATATATATTATTTATGTATTTATTTATTTTTATTGAGGATTGACAGTACAATAAGCCAGGTTACACTGATTGCATTTGTTAGGTAAAGTCCCTCTTGCAATCATGTCTTGCCCCCAGAAGGTGTGGCACACACCAGGGCCCCACCCCTCTCCCTCCTTTCCTCTCTTCTTTTCCTTCCCCCCATGACCTTAATTGTCCTCATATCAAAATTGAGTACATAGGATTCATGCTTCTCCATTCTTGTGATGCTTTACTAAGAATAATGTCTTCCACTTCCATCCAGGTTAATACGAAGGATGTAAAGTCTCCATTTTTTTAAAAATACCTGAATAGTATTCCATGGTATACATATACCACAGCTTATTAATCCATTACTGGGTTGGTGGTCATTTAGGCTGTTTCCACATTTTGGCGATTGTAAATTGAGCTACTATAAACAGTCTAGTACAAGTGTCCTTATGATGAAAGGATTTTTTTCTTTCTGGGTAGATGCCCAGTAATGGAATTGCAGGATCAAATAGGAGGTCTTGCTTGAGTGCTTTGAGGTTTCTCCATACTTCCTCCCAGAAAGGTTGTACTAGTTTGCAGTACCACCAGCAGTGTAGAAGTGTTCCCTTCTCTCCACATCCATGGCAGCATCTCCAGTTTTGAGATTTTGTGATGCGGGTCATTCTCCCTGGGGTTAGATGAAGCAGTCTACCTATTCAATGCCATTCCTATCAAAATACCAACATCGTACTTTCA
Source organism: Nycticebus coucang (assembly GCF_027406575.1). Classification (NCBI taxonomy): domain Eukaryota; kingdom Metazoa; phylum Chordata; class Mammalia; order Primates; family Lorisidae; genus Nycticebus; species Nycticebus coucang. Next base: position 159,408,406 of record NC_069781.1, read on the forward strand.
AGATTTGGAAAAAATGATTCTGCATTTTGTATGGAACCAGAAAAATCCCTGTATAGCTAAGGCAGTTCTTAGTAATAAAAATAAAGCTGGGGGCATCAGTATACCAGATTTTAGTCTGTACTACAAAGCCATAGTGGTCAAGACAGCATGGTACTGGCACAAAAATAGAGAGATGGACACTTGGAATCGAATTGAAAACCAAGAAATGAAACTAACATCTTACAACCACCTAACCTTCTAAACCAAACAAGAACATGCCTTGGGGGAAAGACTCTATGCAATAAATGGTGTTGGGAGAACTGGATATCCACATGTAAAAGACTGAAACTGGACCCACACCTTTCCCCACTCACAAAAATTGATTCAAGATGGATAAAGGACTTAAATTTAAGGCATGAAACAATAAAAATCCTCAAAGAAAGCATAGGAAAAACACTGGAAGATATTGGCCTGGGGAAAGACTTCATGAAGAAGACTGCCATGAACAACCAAAGCAAATAGACAACCTACACAATGGGAAAGAATATTTGCATATTTTGAATCCGACAAAAGCTTGATAACTAGGGTCTATAGAGAACTCAAAATCACATGAAAAAAGCCAACAATCCCATATATCAATGGGCAAGAGACATGAATAGAACCTTCTCTAAAGACAGACGAATGGCTAACAAACATGAAAAAATGTTCATCATCCCTATAAGAGAAATGCAAATCAAAAAAAAAAATCTATATTAGCAATAAGGTTACAAAGAATGTCAGAAAGCTTAAGTTCAGATAGAAACTCATTTAGGCTTCTTTCCAAAAAAAATCTTGGGAAAGCAATTAAGAAGGATAAACTCCCAATTCTCATCACCAAACCCATCATTTGATTTGAATGTATCAACTTAAAGCAGAATTCATGGACTGAGAGACTGAAGCAAGTGGTTTCATGTTGGCGGGCTCCAAGTTGTGTGGAACTTTGTTTGCAGATGCCTTGGGCATGTGCGCAGGCTTTGCTTTTCTGTGGAAGAAGAGCTCTGGCTGTAGCCACACAGGCGAAGTCATGCTTTACCTATAAGGCAGCTGAAGTGAACACTATTGCAGCAAAAGAATGCATTACGGTTCACAGTAACACAGAATTCCCCAGAGCTGCATAGGCAGAGCGGAAAGAAACCACACATAAGCAACTCTCCAAGCCAGCAATGTGGCGGTTCTTTTTATTGATAATTATCTCTTACATATCTGAATAAGCATAGGCTCCTGAAGGTGTAAAAAAATGCCCTGGAGGTATAGCTAGCAAAAATTAACACTCTACTGCACATCCTAATTAGATTTAATTAGGGAATTAAAAAAAAAATGCCAAGCACATGTTTTTAGCAAGTGCATAATCACTGACTTACTGCTTGTAGGTTTTCTACATATTTTTCATTGTAAATATCCAATTATAATTGTCATTTAGGTCAGACTTTAGGAATTCAAAGTCTTATTCAAAATAATGAGAATTTGTTTCCTTAAAAATAATGTCCTCTAGTTGTTACAACTTGACATTTTCAGTGTACAGTTCCTTTCCCTACCATTGAATCTGGTGTTTTCTTCATGATGTGATGCGTTAGTTTTCAACAAAGCCCCACCACTTGTATTTACAACCAGTGCATAAGGGGGGAAAAAGTGACAACTGCATCTGTGTCCTTGTTCCTGAGAGATCTGTAACCACAACTGTTGTACTGTAGTCATCTTTTCCCAACGAATGCTATGTGCCTGCCTCCTACTCTGACCAAACTTTTGCGGTGATTTGTAGCAGACCTGTTTTGATGTGCCCCTAAGAATATTCAAATTAAAGTCACAGTTAGAAAAGAAAATGGTATGTGCCAGGTCTGAGTTCTACTAAAGGTATGGAAGCAGTTCCAAGTTTGATTTGTGACCACTGCCACCAGCTTTTAAAAGCCACTGCAGATGGGAGATATTGTCTAATGTTGATTTCTTAATCACACTGCCATTATGGAAATAATAGGTTGCTATAGTAATAAGCATTACTCCTTTTCTGATGGTATTTCGGTGCCTTTTTAAGAGCCACTTCGAATGACCACTGCACTGTTTGGCTTAATGACTGAGAAGTCTCCAACATCTTTATTAAAGAGTCACTAATGATAATTGCAACCTATCACCCCATTCTCCAGAGACCAGCAGGTATGTCTACCAGATTCCATTATCACCGTCACTGCAGGTTCACATCCCAATCTTACTAGACTCCAGTAATTAGGAATAATTTATATCTGATCCAATGATGGCTGCAGTAATTACTCTTAGAGTCATGTTTTCTGTTGTCTGAATATCATTCAACTGTAGAAAATTATTTTGAGCTTGTTTTATAAAGTCATGAATATGATTAGTGACTGCTCTCATGCCAGTGTAAATCAGGGAAAATTTCATTACGACGTTTCTTTACAACACATTATGGTTAAAGAGCAAGGAATTTGAAATGCAATAGACCTAGATTGAAGTTTTTCTTTCATCTCTTAACAGCTATTGTAACTCCAGGCAAGTCAGCTTCTCTGAGGCTCAGTGTTCAATCTTGAAAATGGGAATAAGAGTAGTGCTTGCTTGATATGGTGGTTGCAAACTTAAACATGATAACTATTACGATGCTATTATCATCATTGCTGTCATTGGCGTTATTATTCCCACTTTACCTTACTGTGCTGCTTCTTAAGATTAAAGAACCCCACATGAATCTTACAGCAAGGAAATGACTAGAAGGCCTTTGATGTGACACCTGGAATCAGCCATGAATGGGAATGGTCCATTCTCCATGGTTATCCCTGAGCAGCAACAGAATCTTTAATCTTTTATAGGAAACATACTTGACCTGAGTTAAAAGAGCTCATGAAAGGTTGAAAGATAGAAATAAAAGAAGTAAAAGAAGAAACTGGCCAATAAACAGGATGTGCTGTAGGAGTGAGGCACTCGGTTAAGAATGTTCACTTAGTTTCTCTTAGTTACCTTCACAAAAAATCACATGTAGAACATAAAAATTTATTTTTTTAATAGAAAAATAAATCAGTTTATGGAAATCAAGTGTAATTTAAAATAGCTAATAAATGGTAGAAATGAGGTGGCTCATTCCAAGATTGAAAGATACGTAAACTATGTGCCTTGAACAATGTATGGAGTGCAATGTGGTTAAGATGGGCACTTAAAGAGTGAATCAAACAATGTGTAGAAAAAAGCAAAAATGACATGTGCAACATAAAATTTGCAGGTACTTAAAGCTAATCTTAAATCTATAAATATAGTGATGTGAAAATTACAAAGGTGGGAAAACAATATTTTGACTGTAGTTGATATTAAGCATACTCATTAAAAGTTTGTTCTTTTTCTCATTTACATAATTCATATAAAAATAAAAGGTGAATATTTAAAACCGTAATGATGTGATAGAGGCTGTATCATATTAATGAGATTATTGAGGGAAAACTCTAGAAGGGAAACTGTTTAAATTTCATAATAGAAGATTATTTTAAATGGACAAGGATTTGTCCCTGATAGTCTTAGAAGCACAGACCCAATTTTAAATCACAATCAAGTTGATTTTTATTGTAACTGAATTCCCTTATTGAAAATTTGAGACATAGTTAGCAAATAGTGATATGGTTTTCACCTCCAACCTGAGAGTAATTACACATTAGTATTGTGAATTTTCACTTTATGAATATAGAAAATTGAAAAATGAATGGTCACAATATTTACTTCTTTCTAGCAACAGATGGAAACTTTTTATCACACCTTAAATTGGGACTGGCCTTGTAATATACTGATCATGTGAGGCTCGTCCATGCCTCAAGAGAACACGAAGTTTCCATTCTTGCTCTTACACTGGTTTCATTGCCACATAAACAAGCCAAGGAAGGTAAGAAACCATATGGGGAGAGAACCTAGTGATAACCGCCATCAACTCTTTCATTTCAGATACATTGTAGACTATACACCACCAGAAAGTCCATTGGGTGACCATAGAGGCAAGACTAGCTAGTATCACCAAAGCCACATCTACAGAATTATCCAGCTGATCTCAGCCCAAATTGTTTTGTTTATTTTTTATTGTGTTTTTAAGACAGAGTCTCATTCTGTGTTGCCCAGTCTAGAGTACAGTGAGATCATCATAGCTCACAGCAATCTCTGACTGCTGGGCTCAAGCGATCCTCCTGCCTCAGCTCCCCACCACAATGGCCAATTAATTTTTCTGTTTTTTGTGGAGATGGGTAGCTGAGGCTTCTCTTGAACCTCCTGACCTCAAGGGATCCTCCCATCTTGGCCTTCCAGACTGCTAGGATTA